>NW_018128031.1:353661-371647 GCF_001952655.1 Monopterus albus | reverse complement strand
GACTTACAGCTGTAATCGCAGCAAAAGGTGGCGCTACAAAGTATTAACTTAAGGGGGCTGAATAATTTTGCACGCCCAATATTTCAGTTTTTTATTTGTTAAAAAAGTTTGAAATATCCAATAAATTTCGTTCCACTTCATGATTGTGTCCCACTTGTTGATTCTTCACAAAAAATTACAGTTTTATATCTTTATGTTTGAAGCCTGAAATGTGGCAAAAGGTCGCAAAGTTCAAGGGGGCCGAATACTTTCGCAAGGCACTGTATGTGCAGGACCTCGTCCTGCTTTGCTTACAGTGCCCTCTCTCCTGTCTGATGTTAATTATACACACTGCATGCTTGAGCTGCATATGAATGAGAACCCTAGTACACCAGCCTGCAGAGATTTGGAAATGTATTACCCTTTGGCACCTGAAAAGTGAACCATAGGTACTTATGACACCAATTCTTTTCCTGTATTAATCTTGCATTAGAATATTATGTCTGAACAAATGAATGAATGCCTTAGCTACACACCATGTGACAACATATACACACTGAAATTCTTCATTTTGTTATGACTAAGTAAAAATGCAACTGCACTGCTCAAAGCATGTGGAGGTCTAGATAAGAGATGAAGTCTTCGGATTGGCTTCATCTGGGGATTTTTTTGGTAATCTTTCTGGGTAAGGGGTTAGCCTAAACCTTATAAATGTATTAGGTTCTGTGTGGCGGGGGAACTCCACTTTCCAGCGGCCTGTGTGTGTGTCTGGAAAAGGCAACCTGGGTCGTGTTTGTAATTTTGCTTGTGATTAAAATAAACCAGCACTAGATGAAGAAAGACGGACTCCTTCATTATTCAGAGCTGTCCAATTAGAGAACTGGGGTACTACAGTCTGACTGCTCCATCTGAAGAACTGGCCGAAAATTCTGGCAATAACGATCCCTTCTCTGATTTACTGTCACATTGGTTTGGAAAATGGAGTGGCTTAGCCACTTCTGGTTTAATGTCTGTAGCTTTATTTACAGCCATTCTAGTTCTCTGTGGCTGTTGTTGTATCCCCTGTATTAGACAATTGTGCACCAAATGCATTACTAGAGCCATAGACTCAAAATATTCTACAACTCCTCCATATCAACTCTCTGTTAGCCTCAGATAGTGCACCCTTGGCTTCATTCCCACAGCTCATCATCTATGAAGACATCTTGGACCTGGAGGACAAAGAAGACACCAGTTATGAGTCCCCTGAAGCCCCTTTCACACAACTTTGATAAGGAGTTTAACAGAGCGGTCCCCTGAGGTGCAACTGTTGTGGTGTAGGGGATAAATAGCAAGGGGGACAGCACACATCTTTGGGGGGTCCCTGTACTGATAGTCCTGGTGTTGGATGTGGTTTTCCCCAGCCTCACCTGCTGCTTCCTGTCTGTCAGAAAGCTGGTGATCCACTGACAGGTGGGGGCAGGCACCGTGAGCTGGGTCAGTTTGGAGTGGAGGATGTCTGGAATGAGGGTCCCATAAATAGGTGCCCTGGGGGAGTCGAGGTTTTGCAGGATGTAATGCAGTGCCATGTTAACTGCATCATCCACTGACCTGTTTGCCCAACAGGCAAACTGTAGGGGCTCCAGCAGGGGGTCTGTGGTGTTCTTCAGGTGGACCAACGCCAGTCTTTCAAAGGTCTTCATGACCACAGATGTCAGAGTGACAGGTCTGTAGTCATTCTGTCTACTGATGGATGGCTTCTTGGGAACTAGGATGATGGTTGAATGTTTGAAGCAGAAGGGGACTTCACATAGCCCCAGTGATCAAATCAAATCAAATTTTATTTGTATAGTGCCAAATCACAACAAAAGTCATCTCAGGACACTACAGAGTAAGGTCTAGACCTTACTGTTTTCACTATTATTACATAGGGAAAACCCAACAAATCCCCCTTGAGCAGCACTTGGTGACAGTGGGGAGAAAAAACTCCCTTTAATGGAAGAAACCTCCGACAAACCCTGGCTCTTGGTGGGCGGCCTTCTGCCTCGACTGGTTGGATAGTGAATATTACTCCAAGATTTTTAACAGAATCTTTGAGTGGGAGGGCTGAGACATCTAAACTGGGTGCAATTGCAGTTGAATCAGGGCTATATTCAGTTTTACTTTCATTTAAATGGAGAAAGTTCTGAGCTAACATTTCTTAATATCTCAAATGCAATTATATAATGGGGCAAATGCATCCCCAGCAGTCTAGGCCTATAGCAGCATAACTAAGGGAAGGCTCATGACTATAAGCTTTATCAAAAACAAAAGTCTTAAGTCTAATCTTAAAGTCTTAAGTCTAATCTTAAAGGTAGAGAGGGTGTCCGCCTCCCGAACTGAGATGCTCCTGAGTTTTGCAATATTGTGCAGGTAAAAAAAAAAAAGGCAGTTCTAGAGACTTGGTTAATGTGTGATTTAAATGCCATATCCTGGTCAAAAATGACTCCAAGGTTCCTCAAAGTAGTACAACACAAGCACAATGACTTCAGTTTTGTCAGAGTTTAGGAGTAAAAAGTTACAGGTCATCGAGGTCTTTATGTCTTTAAGACATGCTTGAAGTTTGACAAGCTGATCTGATTCATTTAGCTTTATAGATTAATATAACATCATGTGCATAGCAATGGAAATGTATGTTGTGCTTCCTGATAATATTGCCTAAAGGGAGCATGTATAAAGTGAAGAGAATTGGACCTAACACAGAGCCCTGTGGAACGCCGTGACTAACTTCAATTTGTGTGGAACATTCGTCATTAACATGAACAAATTGAAATCTTTCTGAAAAATAAGATTTGAACCAACTTAGCGCAGTTCCTTTAATCCCAATAACATGTTCAAGTCTCTGCAGTAAGATGCTGTGATCAATGGTGTCAAAAGCAGCACTGAGATCTAAGAGGACAAGTATGGAGACAAGTCCTGTGTCCGAGGCTAGGAGAAGATCATTGGTGACTTTCACGGTCATGCGGTTTCTGTACTATGATGGACTCTAAACCCTGACTGAAAATCCTCAAAGAAATCATTCTTGTGCAAGTGGTCACATAACTGCTTTGCAACAGCTTTTTCAAGGATTGTGGAAATAAATGGGAGATTGGATATTGGTCTATAATTAGCTAGGACACCTGGGTCAAGAGTAGGCTTTTTGAGTAGCGGTTTAATTACTGCAACCTTAAAAGCCTGTGGAACATAACCTGTTAATAGAGAGAGGTTAATCAGATCTAGTAGGGATGTGTTGAGGAAAGACGTCTTTGAGCAGCCTGGTCGGGATGGGGTCCAGGAGACATGTTGATGATTTAGATGAAGCAATTGTTGAGGTCAACTCAAAGAGATCTATAGGGGAGAAGTAGTCCAAGTATAAATGAGGTCTTACAGATGTTTCTAAAACCATTGTAGTAGATGGCACATCTGCGAGAGCTGTGGGAGTGGTCCGACCAATTTTTTCTCTAATAGTTGTGATTTTATTTGTAAAGAAGCTCATGAAGTCATTGCTGCTGAGATCTAAGGGAATGAAAGAAACCTGGGGTTGCTTATTTTCCTCAATCAGTGATGAATAAAATGCGGTTCTGGCACTACGAAGGGCTTTCTTATGTATTATTAAACTATCTTTCCAGGCTATAACTCTTCTGATCTGAAGTGAAGTGCTGCTTCTCAGTCCTGCAGTAAAATATATTATCTGCCAGTTGGTGGCTCTCAACAGCATGGCGGGATGATTCCCTATGGCTGGTGATGGTAGGCCTCTCCAAGGTGACACATGGTTGTTAGCAGTGGCTCCTCTTTGCCACCCTGGTCTCCTTAGTCAGTGTGTTTCTGGCCTGGTTATACAGGATCCTATCCCCACTTCTGTAGGGCTCCTCCTTGGCATGACAAAGCTTGATTTTTACAAAGCTCAAAGTGTCTCCTGTGATTATTCGCCATTTCTTCACACATGTGAAAGTCTTTACAAGCCCCTTTCAAACATGAGTAGCTGTAACTTTGCAAACTACTTGTAGCCATGTAGCAGTTGCTTTTTTTGGCATTCAGATAAAGCTGTTGTGCACAAAATTCCTAGCAAAGCTTAGTTCAAACACAGCAGGACCAGCGAGACAGACACAAACCAGTGGCATTTACTATTTAACTTGTTAGTAATTTCATCTTTTGCATAAAGGGTGAACAGTTCTCTGATTTTTATGTCAAACCAATTCCCAGCCTTTCTGCATTAGCACACACTGCTCAACTTTATCTTCTCTGTACCAGCTCAAAATAAACTTGGTACAAGCTAGTGATGTTTTTTTTTTTTTTTTTTTGTCCCCAAATTTCACTCCCTTCCCTAAATCCACTCCAGGTCAGTGGTGGTTGAGCGAGCTTGAAAGTGAATGAAGACAGGGAGTAGCATTAACCAGGACAAAGCAATGAATCAAAGGAAATGTGGCAGCACTGTTGGCCTTACCTGGAGTTTGACCACTTCAATTCAGAGATGTAGCCAGTAAGAATGTAGCAAACTATTTGACTAGGTCCAGCCAGGTAAAACTAACATTTTGCCCGCTACGCAATGCAGGGTTTTGTTCAAACATGACACCTAGACATGAAATAGCAGGAAAATTCCTAGGTAGGGGTACATGTCTGAAAGGGTCTACAGTAGAGGCCAACTGCCTTTCCCCACCTCAGTCTCCTGCACCAAGCAAGCATATCCCAGACTGATATCTTTAACAGAGACCAAACTGAAGTCAACTTGTCATCAACTTGCCAGTAAGACAGCAAACAAGCTGGCACCCGAGAAATGTAGCATTAACATACTGTATTATTACTGAGATGAACAACTACTGTAATAAGTGAATTTCACATTATAATCCCTTACACTATTTGTTACTGCGCAACAATGACTTCTGGTTGCCCAAAAGCTCAATTTATATACAGTTTTCTTTTCTAGCCTTAGATAGACTTTCAGATATTGAAAGTCTTTAAGAGGAAAAATTAATAAATTAAGCTCAGTGTTTTTTCAGGTAAAATTTGTCAGGTGTATTTAAATTTTGATATTATGTATTCATTTGATAATGATATATATTATGGAATCATTTGCTTCCATAAATGCTTTATTCTTTTTAGTCTTCATTTTATTCAGTTTCCTTTTGGTGCTAATCAGCAGACTTATATACATCTGTAACACGGCACAGATTTGGCTCACAGTTGATGTTTTCTGGAATGTGCTGATACTGGGCTTCAAAAAGCCACACGGGTCTGATCTGTAACAGGGTGAGGAGAGAGGAAAAGGTTGCAGCCTGTGTAATGTGCTGTTGGGACAGAGCTGCGGCAGATGCTTGATCTCGCTGAACATTGGTTATGGGACATCTAACAGCAGTAGGCCTGCTGCTTCAAACTAGTGACTGACACAGCAGAGCTGTGGCCACATATGTCTATGGAGGCAATCTATCTACCGAGACCTCTGTGCACACATCAGCTGCTCATACCTTCTTTCTCAGTACCTTGCTTTTTTTCCATCCCACCACAAACACTTGTAGCTCATTTCCAAAACACTGGGCTTGTCAAAACAAGTTTTATTGGATAAAATCTCAAAGCACAACACATATTTAAGGTAAAATACATAATTTAATATTGAAAGCATTTACAGAATAATGTATAAAGGCTCTACTCCCAATGAACTCTAACATCTGTTTACAAAAGCTCAAGTGAGGCATTCACTGATAGATAATGTGAAATATTAAATCAATACATACACCCCCTTTACAAGTGGAAGAAGGAAATAAGCTACCAGTTCCTAAGATACATTCATAACATGATCCCCATTACTTCTGGAATTTTCAGGATGTTTGTGTATGCAAAAATGTAAATAAAAGAATGTATTTAAAATTGTTCCAGATTTTAATAGGCTTTGGCGCTGAAAGCCAAACATTTGATATGTACGTACAGTAGATATTTTGTACTGTTCCTCATGAATATCAACTAAGCAAGGACAGACTATCACTGAAAAAGACTGCTATTCATGAAGTACAAATACATAAGTCAGCAAAATACTGATTTAAAAAAATGACAAAGAATTTTACAGAAAACCACAAGACACTCTGCTACAAGGCTGGAGGGATGTGTTCAAGCAGCCATGAAGACAGAAGGAAACCACCTTGGCCATACCGTATCCCAATAGAAAATGTGAAATTGTCATCATGCCATGTTGAACTTTGGGTAAATGCACCATTTTGGAAGATCACACTCATTATCCATCATAGATACTGTATACGTTATATACAGTATATCTGTAAGTTAATAAAAAACAAATACTATCCCATACAATTACAAACAGCAATGGATGCTGCAACTATGTCCAAATGTCCACTTTAGTGTTCAGTCTGAGCACAGAAAGGACAGAAATTGAGTCATCTGCAGTATTTGTGTTATCTGCTGACAGCTGATAGCTAGTGTCAGCATCCGAACGAGAGCTTAGATCAGGGTGCAGTCACTTTTCAATCTGTCACTCTCAACAATGGGATCTCTATGAGTTAGCCACAGTTAGCAACAGCCTGCTAAGGTTATCTACTCTGAATTACCACAGACAGTAAAGTGAGATCAAAACAATTTAAGCAAATATTTAGCCAAACAAAACAAGAATGTATGCCGGTAAATACAGCACATACAGTGTCTCCCAACATGGCGCCCCAGTCCCAACATTCAACATATGGCGTACCTTCACATTCTCTATACATCTAAGTATTTAGCCTAGTGTTTGTCTTCTGCAATCATACATATTTGCAGATGGCTGCCTCGGTTCTGTACCAGAAACAAATTCCTTCTGTGTAACATACTTGGCCAAATAAAAGTGATTATTCCATCACAGCTGGATAGGTCCAGTCTTAAGGGGTCTTTCCATTATAGGATGGGGATTATATCAGACACAGAGCATCCAGGCACAGACCTGACTGACACGCTTCCCTGGATCTGGCGGCTCCCATATCAGCCCTTTGCAAAGATGCCTCCTACTGGAACAGCTGTGGAGCTAGACCGAAATCGTCAACTGCAGCCAGGGCTTGGTCTGATGTTGTCCACGACAGAGGTAAGCTGAGTAGGATATCTTACAGGAGGGCACCAGTGCTTACTTCACCACCTGAACTCCCACTGCAAAACAGGTATAAGCCACTGACTTGAAATGAAATGGGTGACAGTATGAAAATAGCTGAACTCAGGGAAGATAGTCACATCACCAGCACTAAGGCAAGCCAAAAAACAACAAATAGCCCCAAAGCCACAACCTGGTAGAGGACTAGAGGAAGCAATGCTAATGCCAAACCTGTCACACGTGATGCTATTCTGACTAGGGTCTCCATAGCTAAGTAAAGTAAAGTAAAGTAAAGATGGCTAAAAACTGAAAATCTAACTGTGGCTGACACATCTGTCAGGGAACTAGCAGAACTGCTGCCAGTCATCCTCTCTACACATCCAAGTTATGTGGAAATTATTAACCATGCTGGGTCTTTTGACATTCTGTGAAGGAAAACTGGCTCCAAAATCCTGAAAAAAGACTTCTCACTGCTACTGGACAAACTGAACCACTATCAGTCACAAAATGTGTTCATCTCTGGCCCCATTCCAACTTTTAGAAAGGGAATGGCATCATTTAACTGACTCCTGATCCTGAATATATGGCTGTATACAGAGCGCCTCACTCGTGGGCTAAAGTTCATTGATAACTTCAATATTTTTTGGAACTGTAAAGATCACCTCAAACCTGATGGGGTATATCCAAACCTGTCTGGATCCTGAACTCCCACCCCATGAAATGAAATGGGTGACAGTCCAATAAAGTGCCTTAGTGCTGGTGATGTGACTATCTTCCCTGAGTTCAGCTATTTTCATACTGTCACCCATTTCATTTCATGGGGTGGGAGTTCAGGATCCAGACAGGTTTGGATATACCCCATCAGACCCCACCTGACTG
The DNA here is from genome assembly GCF_001952655.1 of Monopterus albus. Classification (NCBI taxonomy): domain Eukaryota; kingdom Metazoa; phylum Chordata; class Actinopteri; order Synbranchiformes; family Synbranchidae; genus Monopterus; species Monopterus albus. The sequence goes on along the minus strand of NW_018128031.1, from coordinate 363,732 downwards.
CGGGGTGCCAAATTACACCATGCCCTTGGGATATCCTATCCAAACAAGAATACTTGGATAAGCTCGAAGGACAGTGCACACAGAGACAGCCTGTGTCTCTGCAACCTCAGCTGTCTCTCTGCTCCAGATCACTCAGGGCACCATGCTTCTTACAGAGACTGGGGTTGCAAACTGCTCTATTGAAAGAGTTCTCATCAAAACAACCCCCCCCCACACAAATTATAACTGTTACAGTGTTTCTAGACTTGACAAAAGGGGTGGTGGTGTTCCTGCTATTTTTAAGAATACATTTCAGTGTAAGCAGATTTCATTTGGTGACTTTAATTCTTTTAAATGTCTCTGTACTATGGTGCAAACTTCATCAAGCATTTTATTAGTTACTGTCTACACCCCCTAAGTACTGTGCACACTTCATTGATGACTTGTCTGAACTGCTGTCACTTAATTGTACTGATTTTAAATTTTATTTGAACTCAGTTCAATATTTGTATAGACAATCTCAAAGATAACACAGCTAAAGAACTTCTTGCCCTATTTGACACTTTGCACCTAGCACAGCATATAACTGCCCTGATACACTCAAGGTCATACACTAGATTTGCTTATCAGTAAGGGCCTTACTTTTCCTGCTGTGAATACTGGGGATCTAGCACTGTCTGATCACTTCAACATTTTCTTACTGGGGAATTACTTTCCCCATTCATTCAGATGAGATCTCAGATTGTCAAAAAAGGTACCTTAATGAGAATGCCAGTGCTGCACTTATGGAAGCCCTATTCAAATCATCAGTGATAGACGTAGGAGGAGTAGAAGAACATCTTGATCATTTTAATTCCAAAACACTCAGGATCATTGATGCAATAACACCTGTTAAGACTACAGTTGTTTCTGGCAAACAGAAAGCCCAGTGGAGAAATGCTGCAACAGTAGCATATCAGAGGAGTGAATGCAGAAACGGAGAACAAAGCTGGAGAAAAACTAAACTTCAGATCTAGAAAGAGAAACTTCATCTTTATAACTCTGAGCTACGCAGAGCTAGGCAGGCTCATCTCTTTAATATCATAAATGGAAATATTAACACTCATGCTTTATCTGCCACTGTTGATAGGTTCACAAATCCCCCATTGCAGCCACCTCGAGTTTCTTGGCGACTAAAAAATGTAACAAGTTTGCAGAACCTTTTCATCAAAAAATTGAAACTATTAAAGTATTAGATCTACATAGCCATGCAGAGACAAAACAACCTCATTACTATCTGAAAAACAATGGCTTGTATGTCTGAATTAACCGCAATTAACAACAAAACTCTAGAAGAAATGGTGCACCATCTTAAAATGTCTACCTGCTCATTCTACCTACAAGCTTCTTGACAAGTGTTTTTAGCTCTTTGTCAGTGGATTTGTTGTCTATTGTAAATGATTCACTCCTATCAGGCATCTTTGCAACATCATTAAAAACAGCAATTATAAGGCTTCTCCTGAAAAAGAGAAATCTGGACCTTCAGTACTAAGTAACTACACACTCACCTCCAATCATCCCTTCACAAGTAAGATTATTGAGAAAGTAGTTTTTAACCAAATCAAGTACTTACTGCAAGAAATGATATCCTTGATAGATTTCAATCAGGTTTCTGGTAGTACCAAGGCACTGAAACTGCTCTCATAAAGATTTTAAATGACATCTGCTTGAATAATGATGTAGGGAACTGAACAGTCTTGATGTTATTAGATCTTAGTTCAGCATTTGACACTGTGGAACATGAATTACTTCTAGATAGAATGGAAAACCGGGTCAGACTATCAGTAAATCAACCATACTATTAATAACAATAATGCAGTTTAATACTTGTACACACTTTATGAAAGTGTACATTTGGTCGATGTGTACTCCTCCTATTTAGAGGCCCATTGTTCTGGCAATGGTAAATCCTAATAATACAGCATAGATCAATATTTGAGACACTAGAACTCTTCAAACTTTCTGCCAACAGTTTGCGTTTGGCCCTTCCCTGGTTCAGTACACACAAAGCCAGTTCTGTAAAAAAATCCATTTGTCTGTGGTAGACCTTGACTGGCCTGCAGAGAGCCCTGAAGATGAATGCCAAATTTGAGCCAGGCCTTATCACCAAACATCAGTGCTGGACCATGCTAATGCTCTAGTGGTCGAGAGGGAACAGATCCCTGCAGCCAGACTTCAACATGCAGTGAAAAGTCTGTGAGGATGTGAGGCTGTATATATCAGTATGACATGGTCAACTATCACATTTGACTGAAATGGTAAGACTGCCCACATACATTGCACCATATAGTGCATAGTTTTTCCTGTCACAATGGAGCATCTGAGAAGTTTTAAAGATGTTGGTTTGCTCAAAGTGCAGTAAGGTATCACAAACTCAGGTCTCATACTGACAAAAGTGTCTCAAACTTGTGATGATACCCAGCCATGACAGCAATCAATTGTCATGGTTCAGAAAAGAGCTACCAGCCCAAAGGATAAGGACTGTCAAAACAGGATAATGGATGCAGAAAAGACTGAAAAAATAATTAAACCTTAAATTGAGGCAATAAGTAAAATTTTGATTTGTTTGGATGTGTGCTGGTGTGTGGGCCTGGTGCACATCTCCACTGTAAACCTGTGATATGGACATAAAAAAATTTGATTGCATGTGTAAAACTGATGCTATAAGCTTACTGAATCAGTATTTTATATTCAGCAAGTTTGCATGACTGTTTTATTATGATTATTATCATGCATTTTAAATTGAGAATTAATTTTTATCAATGCTGTCTTTCTTAAATAAACGGATACATGAAAATTGTCAAATTTAAAGATATTATTATTTACATACTGTAAATTACCAGCTTCATTCAAAAAAATAGATGTTCTGACACAGGTATGGATGGAGCTTCAGCACCTATGGCCTTTGTTCAGTCTCTCCCTCTAACTAGTAAGAATCTGGATTCCCCCCCAACAAAAGCAGGCAGTGCCTGATTACAAAAGCATTGCCTCTGGAGGAGGGAGTGTTGCAGGCCCTTACAGCAGCAGGAAGTGATATTGATGTTTACGCCATGGTATAACCGTAGCTCCCACAATGCAGGGCCACCAGTAGCCGGTCTCTCAAGACCTCCTGGCTTGGGTATTCTGGGAGTTTCAGCATGTTGATACTGTGGAGAGGAGACAAAAGGGGGGCATGGTCAACACTGTTGAACACTGTGATCATGATGGTCATTTGTAGTTGGAGGAGTGCTGATGTGTCCTAACTACCCAAAAGAAAAACCTGCAACATTATGAATAAGCTAATGCACATTCCACCATGCAGAGATCTCTCCATGTTTTCATAGCGTACCAGTGCAGGAGGACACTGCTCCCCAGCACCAGCAACACTGAAGACACATACTGCCCCCTAGTGCTTTGAACTGTTTGTCAAAGGTCCCTCAGTTAAGACTGTCCAGTGATTTGTACTGGGATTGTTTAGTCAATTGAGGGGACAAAGTGAGGGATCAATAGAAACCTTAGTGAAGAATAAACCTACAACTTTCCAGTACTGCTGAGCATACTTGCCTGCACAGTAGGAATTATGGCACCACACCAGAGCCATAGAACTATTAAGACTAAGTGTAAGACAAGTCTCTGATTTTTGGGCTACCAGATTGGGCACAGACATTTTCATATTATCTGTATTTTCTATCTTGTAGATATTTTTATTGCTATGAGCAATATTGTTGTAGCCTTCATAAGAACTGTATATTGTATAGAAAAAATATATACAGTATATCCAAGGATTGGCAGCCTAGGTCCAGTGACCATGCCTGCCTCCTGGTTTACATTGCACCTGACCCCAGTCTCTGCAGGTGGTGGGCCCACAGGGTGGTAGCCCCAGGCAGCTCTTCCCCAGGAGGAGCTTGAGAATGCTGTGGGAGAGATGGACGTCTGGATTGCTTTGCTAAATCTGCTGCCCTGGATAAACGAATGATAATGGCTGGATGGATAGATAGTTCTATGTATATTTACAGGTTTAAAAATGTAAACATTTGTGTCAAGTGATCCTCAACTGACCATTGTCTATCAAGAGCCACAAGAACCTTTAAAAGCACCCAACTGTTGCTGATCATGGAATGATCAAGTCTAAAGATGCTGGAAGATAAAATTCACTGTTCGCTTGCATATTTTTACTTAGGTATGACTATTTATAAATGAACCCGATCTAGACATGCATTGTATGTGCTGCTATTTCCACAGTATGTATTATTCATTAACAGTTTATTTTCCAGTTCCATTGCTTACTATAATTACCCAGAAAGAAACTGATGTGTAATTGAAAATTCTGAAGAGTGAAGTGACAATGTTATTTTGTAACAGTAGCATGGTAAAATGGAGACAGTGTTCAATAATTTATTCCAATTACTAGTTTGTAAACTACCAGTGTACAGTAGGTGAACTGCACATAAAAAAGTATTAGAACAAAATATCTACTTGGTTTAGTTTTTTAAGTTATAAATACTTCAATGGTTCTTTTATAGAAATTCTAAAGTGATTATAAACTAATCTGAAATAACTGTCTCACACAGTTGCTTTCAGAAAACTATCTGAGAAAGACAGGCAGACAAATATGCAGTTCTTACATTTGTAAATAAAGGGGATCTCGAAGGGGAACTGATGGCTGACAGCAGAGCAGCCTATAAGAGAGTGGTGCCAGGTGTTCTGGCAAAGGCAGCATAAATAAATAAATTAAGGGCTAACTGGGCTCAGTTGAGAGCAAAGACTGTAACAGGTCATACTGGTGGCCAAGACTGAGGCATGCTAAGTTGACAATAGTTGAATAAACATCACAAGAAGGACTCAAGACCAAGATCTAACTGAAATGCCACAAGCCTGAAGAGAATTAAGGCAACAGAAAGATGTTGACAGAGACATGGAGGGATTACCAGGTACTAGAGGTAGGCAGTAGGTTGGGGGTGTATGGCACTGCAGCAATGGTGAACTTTTGTAAACCGCTCCCACCCATCAGGTAGGCAAAGCCACCATGAGGAACCCTGGAACTGATAGACAAGGACACTTTATTACAACAGACACTCACACAAGCTTCATACCAAAAACTACGTACAGTAAAACCTTAGATTCCGAGTATAATTTGTTCCGGCAATGTGCTCGTAATCCAAAGCACTCGTATATCAAAGCGTATATCATCGGTTGTGACATGACGCTCGACAAAGCGTACGTACTAGTCGTATTGGCAAGACCTCACCCATTTATCAAATTCAAATTTTTGCTCGTCTTGCAAAACACTCGCAGACTGGGTTACTCGCAATCCATGGTTTTACTGTATAGTGTAAATCCAGCAGACAAACCTTCCAGTGACAAACTGAAGCAGAAGAACCCGCTCCTCCTGGGTCAGGCTCTTCACCACCTCCCAGAACCACTGCCAAAAATGCAGACAAATTAGCTGATGGATAACAAGAACAAACCCCAAATGGTGAAGTTTTTTGTCCACAAAGAAGTGGCCAAAATGCAGTCCTACTTAATCTGTGGTAGAGTAAAATAGGTCCTGGTGAGTGTTGCTGGGGATGGTAAAGTATTTATCCTCAGTCATCCATCCATTCATTACCATAAAATCCGGACTATTGAGCGCACCTGACTATAAGCCACACCCACTAAATTTAAGAAGAAAAATTTTTTTTGTATATATATATAGGCCGCACATGTCTATAAGCCACAGGTGTCCACGTTGTAACGAGAGATATTTACATAAAAAGATGTTACACAGCTTTTGTCATCTTTATGGATTGAGTCAGTTCTTCACGCCATGGTATAACTGTAGCTCCCACAATGCAGGGCCACCAGTAGCCGGTCTCTCAAGACCTCCTGGCTTGGTTATTCTGGGAGTTTCAGCATGTTGATACTGTGGAGAGGAGACAGTAGGGCATGGTCAACACTGTTGAACACTGTGATCATGATGGTCTTGCCTTCTCCAACGTCTCACCATCAATTGATGCCAAGCTTACGTGCAGCAGCTCTGCTTCCTTCTTCGAAAGCCAGATCGATCGCATTTAACTTGAAAGCTGCATCGTATGCATTTCTTCGTGCGTTTTCCATGATGAGGGTGTGTGCATGAAGCGCAAAATGACTGATCTGAAGAATTTAGTGTGAGTGCATTTGATTTAATTTGAACAGTTTCATTGGTCCACTGTGACCTGTTCGGTAATTTCATTGGTCTGATGTGACGAGGCTAAATGTATTGGTGGCATGAAGCTCGTTAGCCTGTAAAATTCAATAAATTAGCCGCATAGTTGATTAAGCCACCGGGTTCAAAGCTTGTAGCGGATTATAGTCCGGATTTTACGGTATCTATACTGCTTATCCTGAAGAGGGTCACGTTAGGTCATGTTAGGCAAGAGGCAGGGTCCACCCTGGAGAGGTTGCAGTCTATCACAGCGCTATGGGCAACCTACCTGGAGAAAACCCATGCAGGCACAGGGAGAACATGCAAACTTCGCACAGGAAGGCACCAGATCGGCCGGGGCTCAAACCACATACCTTCTTGTTGTGAGGCGACAGCACTAACCACCATCCACCATGCCGCCCATCCTCAATCATCATCCTATCATCCTATCATTCTAAGCCAATTAGTTAGTTTGAACTCTTTCGTATTTTCTTTTTAAGCTGGGAACATTTGATGAATGAACACAAAGTGCCCTCATTTCTGTTCACAATGTAAAATGATGCTTACAGTAAATGCTCTTTGTGTGCTGAGCTGAAATAATTTAATGTGCTTGCAGGTGAGTCAGAAAACAGAAAACAAAAGCATGGACGAGGAAAAATTGAGTTTTAAGAAGCACCTACCTGGGTTATATCCAGGTTCAAATGCATTTTATAATTCAGTTTTTACTAAGGATTTTATGTTTTTTTGGTTCTGTGTCTGTGTTTGTGTGTTGGTTTGCTATGTTGTTGGTGTTGCTATGTCTATCGCCAGATCAAATTTCATCCGGATCTGATCCAGATTCTGGATCTGACGGGCATTTAAAGTTAACATTGAAAACCCCATTTAACACATATTTTCTGCCATAACTTGGTAGAACCCTGAAATGTTCAGATAAGGTGCACAGCATAACTGCTGGACCTTATTCTAAAATTTGATGACACAGTGTGTCCCTTATGGCATAAAGTTGTGCTGCTCTTATGGTGCAGATTTATACATGAAATAGTCAACTGTCTTTTACAGTCTGACATCTAAGAACTCAATGAAAAAAAATGGTATTCCAGCATATCACTGTTTAGTAAATGTTGCTTTCCTTGAATTATTTTTTAATCCATAAATTCAATAAGGCAACAACATGTGCCAAGGTTTGGACAACCAAACTGGTGAACATCAATAGCTGTGTTAACATGGACCCTAATATTTAACTAATACTTAGAATAAGTCAGAATAAAAATTAATTATGTAACCACCTCAGTAGCCACAGACTAGCCCAATCTGAAAGAAATTTCGATCACAATAAAAGGGGCAGTTGATCTGATTGTTTCTCTGTTATTGGAATAAATATATCCCCTCTGAGCATATTTGCCCCATGTGGCAAACAAATTCCACCTTAAAGGTTGCTGGCAGCATTTCAGCTGCACAAAATACAGTAGCTGTGTTTTTAGCTGATGATAACTACAGTGCCTTGCGAAAGTATTCGACCCCTTGAACTTTGCGACCTTTTGCCACATTTCAGGCTTCAAACATAAAGATATAAAACTGTAATTTTTTGTGAAGAATCAACAACAAGTGGGACACAATCATGAAGTGGAATGAAATTTATTGGATATTTCAAACTTTTTTAACAAATAAAAAACGGAATAATTGGGCGTGCAAAATTATTCAGCCCCCTTAAGTTAATACTTGGTAGCGCCACCTTTTGCTGCGATTACAGCTGTAAGTCGCTTGGGGTATGTCTCTATCAGTTTTGCACATCGAGAGACTGAAATTTTTGCCCATTCCTCCTTGCAAAACAGCTCGAGCTCAGTGAGGTTGGATGGAGAGCGTTTGTGAACAGCAGTTTTCAGTTCTTTCCACAGATTCTCAATTGGATTCAGGTCTGGACTTTGACTTGGCCATTCTAACACCTGGATATGTTTATTTGTGAACCATTCCATTGTAGATTTTGCTTTATGTTTTGGATCAGTGTCTTGTTGGAAGACAAATCTCCGCCCCAGTCTCAGGTCTTTTGCAGACTCCATCAGGTTTCCATCCAGAATGGTCCTGTATTTGGCTCCATCCATCTCCCCATCAATTTTAACCATCTCCCCTGCCCCTGCTGAAGAAAAGCAGGCCCAAACCATGATGCTGCCACCACCATGTTTGACAGTGGGGATGGTGTGTTCAGGGCGATGAGCTGTGTTGCTTTTACGCCAAACATAACGTTTTGCATTGTTGCCAAAAAGTTCGATTTTGGTTTCATCTGACCAGAGCACCTTCTTCCACATGTTTGGTGTGTCTCCCAGGTGGCTTGTGGCAAACTTTAAACAACACTTTTTATGGATATCTTTAAGAAATGGCTTTCTTCTTGCCACTCTTCCATAAAGGCCAGATTTGTGCAGTATACGACTGATTGTTGTCCTATGGACAGAGTCTCCCACCTCAGCTGTAGATCTCTGCAGTTCATCCAGAGTGATCATGGGCCGCTTGGCTGCATCTCTGATCAGTCTTCTCCTTGTATGAGCTGAAAGTTTAGAGGGACGGCCAGGTCTTGGTAGATTTGCAGTGGTCTGATACTCCTTCCATTTCAATATTATCACTTGCACAGTGCTCCTTGGGATGTTTAAAGCTTGGGAAATCTTTTTGTATCCAAATCCGGCTTTAAACTTCTCCACAACAGTATCTCGGACCTGCCTGGTGTGTTCCTTGTTCTTCATGATGCTCTCTGCGCTTTAAACAGACCTCTGAGACTATCACAGTGCAGGTGCATTTATACGGAGACTTGATTACACACAGGTGGATTCTATTTATCATCATTAGTCATTTAGGTCAACATTGGATCATTCAGAGATCCTCACTGAACTTCTGGAGAGAGTTTGCTGCACTGAAAGTAAAGGGGCTGAATAATTTTGCACGCCCAATTTTTCAGTTTTTTATTTGTTAAAAAAGTTTGAAATATCCAATAAATTTCGTTCCACTTCATGATTGTGTCCCACTTGTTGTTGATTCTTCACAAAAAAATTACAGTTTTATATCTTTATGTTTGAAGCCTGAAATGTGGCAAAAGGTCGCAAAGTTCAAGGGGGCCGAATACTTTCGCAAGGCACTGTAAGTAAAACTAAAAGCCAGCAACACATCCTAAAGTTTATGGAACAACTAAGAGAGTAAAAGCTTCTAATTATGTAAAATTAGTTAAACAATGGTAGCTATGGGCTAGCTAATGGGTTCTACCAATGATACTAGTGAGCTAACTAGCATTAATGACAACATTTGTGCAAATCATAAACGTTATATTCTGTTTAAATACTTTGAGCATGTAAATTCACACCTTATCATTACAGCATCCATATAAACAGTTAATTTGGAATCTCAAATCAAAACAATTTAAATCTGATTGAGAAAATATTGTCCAAATATAGTCTCAAATACAAATAGTTTCAATATAGTAACAAAACAGGTAAATATTTGGCAAATCAATTACAATGTAAAAATGAAAAGACAATCATTACATCCATACTAGACTCTACAGGTGAAACTGTTCATAAGCCACAAGATATTAACAATGTATTTCAAGCCTTTTATAGCAAACTATACTCCTCTGATCATGAACCAAATCCATCTGAAATAGATACAGTACTTTCCTAAACAATATAAAATTACCAACACTATCCAGAGAACAAACCTATACCTTAGATGCTCCCATCACTCTGGATGAACTCCATAAAGCACTGAAATCCATGCCAAATAATAAATCACCTGGACCTGACAGATTCCCTGCTGAATTTTATAAACACTTCTGGCAGATATTATCACTGCTATTTCTCAGAGTTATCACTGAAATTAAAACCACCTCCACAGTACCGACACATAAATGCTGCTGCCATGACACTCCTGCT
>NW_018128031.1:348280-353616 GCF_001952655.1 Monopterus albus | reverse complement strand
TACCATCCTCTGTCACTTATTAACACATATTTAGAAATTATCACCAAAGCACTAGCCACTAGAATAGAGACAGTTACTCCAGTAATAATCCACCCAGACCAAACAGGGTTCATTAAAAGTAGACACACTTTGGAAAATACCCATAGTGTGTAATTGCACATTCATTGCTGATTGTTGCACATACAGCTGATGTGGCATATATTCTTATTATATTTTCCACTTACTGTTTTAAAATTATTTTGTATTATTATTTATCTAGCTTATATTTAGACTTTATATTGCTTGACATTCATTGTGGACAGCAAAGGAAGAATTTCATTGTGCAGGGAAAAATGTTTCCTTACTGTGCATATGACAGTAAACACTTTGATTTGATTTGATTTGACTATTTATCTTAAACAATCTTCCACAACAAAAACAAACCGACACCATAATTGCAACATTAGACGCAGAAAAAGCATTTGACAAAGTTAACTGGTCATTTCTCTTCAGCACACTATGCAGGTTTGGTTTTGGCGAGTCTTTCATCCACTGGATTAAAACACTATATACGTCACCTAGAGCTACAATAACCACAAATAGAATAACCTCACAAAGTTTCACACTTCACCGGGGAACCAGACAAGGATGCCCATTCTCACCATCTCTATTCGCTATTTTCAGTGAACCTCTAGTAGTAGCAGCAGCAATACAACAGAATAATAGCATCAAAGGAATACAAGATACTAATTCACAACATAAAATTAACCTCTATGCAGATGATTTATTATTATATTTACAGGGCTCTACAGTTCACTACAAGAAACTTTCTCCATTATTAACACATTCTCCAACTACGCAATAAACTGGAATAAATCCACCATATTGTTTGTCACTCTCTGAAGATGCCTGGGATTCTGCAGCTCAAGACTGCTCCCTTTGTCTCTTTTGTTAATGTCTGTTGTCTCATCTTTTATGTTATGTCCTTTGTCCTGTAAATGTGTTATTTTGTGTTGCAATTAAAAAAAAGAAAAAAAGAAAAAGAAAATATCATCCATGTAACCACAGCTAATGTTATTAGAAACTAGTCTTAAAGGATTCAGTCCATGTTAGGCTGGGAAGAGAAGAGCTCACCTGGATGACTGGCTCCTGAGGGTCATAGCCACTGGTGTACTCAGTGTTCCTGCACCAATCCTGCACATCGATCTCTGGCATCCCTGACAGCAGGAGCTCCTGCACACATGTTCACACACACACACACACACACACACACACACACACACATACAGCCACTGAACACAGGAAAACATCGCTAAATAAAAATAACATAAATCCCATAGTTGTAGTGTTAATAAGCCAATTCTGTCCACCTCTGATATGATGAACACAATGCAGTTTGACTACTAAACTGGTTATCTAAGGCGAGCCCTACCTGAAGGATGCACTGATCCAACCTCTTCTATCATGATACTGATTTGTATTACCTCAACTCAGAGTATCTACAAATACTGAGTATCAAGCCCATACCAGTGCTCTCTATTTCTCACAGTTGTACTCATCTGAATCAGTTTCATGCAAGGTAACCTGAGACCAGGAAATCTGTGCAAACTAAGTTGGCTGTCTGCTGTAACTGAAACTGTAATTGACAGCAGAAACAGTGATTTTTATTGTAATGACACTGACTATGAGTTTGGATCAGTCATGCCTAAATGCTCACTTGCAGATATCAAACCTGAATCATTTTTTGGTACAGACCAACATGTGTCTACACCACAGGTCCAGATTTAGTAAGCCACAGATGTGACACATTCAGCCCTAGACATAAGTTGCAGGCTGGAGTCACAGTGTGCGAGTTACTTGTACAAGTGTCTGTAGTGTGTCTCATTCCTTATTGCATATGCATTTAAGGGAGGATTCTGCTGGATTTACTGTGGTCATGCTTTTTGTGACTGTCAATTTTGAAGGAAAAATTCTCTGCCACTAAAAAGAAGACATGGTGCAGATGGGATTTACAAGAGCCGCAGGTAAGGCTGTGATGGCAGAAATACATTAGCATTGTGTAAACCAGGTTATTAGAAAAGATCAAAATATGTGTGGGGAATTGTGCTTTGTGTTCATCAAACTTAAATGTGAACTTAACCATCAATTATATTAACTACAGCCAAACCTTTCTTTGTTTTGTTAAGACATGTAGGAGATAGTTTGACTGCATTTACGGTTAACATCCATATACGCACCATCTCCACCTGCTCTGAGCTGCTCCACCTCTGTCTTTTTCCTCTAGCTGCAGTATCCAGATCAAAGTCTATATGAACTGGTTCTCCAGTTACCAGTTGCAGTGCGATGACAGCATGACCAAGGCATGTCCAACAAAAAAAATCCAGGGTGGGATAATCACCATGCTACACAACTGTCTCTTTGTGGACACGAGGACATAAAATCCATCAACAGACACAAAAAAGACCCAATAACAGAGATGGAAAAGAGGGAGTGATTCAAGGTGACCCTATTATCCCCCCAATTCCCTACCTACATATGGCTAATCAATCCCTGCATTACAGCCAAGCAGGCTGGTAAGCAGAGGGGAACAAGGAGAATACCAACTGTACAAGACGATGGATGAGAAGAGGAGGAAAAGTAGGGAGAGACAGGGAGGTCAGCGGAGGAGGACAAACCAATTCATATTCGTCGAAAAGCTGAATGAGTGAGGGGGGGATGAAGGTGTGGAATCCTTGCAAGAAGGCATTTATTTGAGGCTGGATGGCTCGTGTCATTCTCAGCTCAGTCACCAGCTGTACGTACTCGGCCTGAGAGAGGACACACACACACACACAGATCAAAGTCTTCAAGAAATACTGATGGACAAGAGAAGGAGACATAGCTCATACATAGTTATTTTTTCCTGTTGGACTGTTCTCTGCTTAATGAGACAGTGCCATCTGCAGGAACCCTGCGGCACTGCGCTCTTTAATTAGGACTCATCCAGGCAAAAATCTGGAGGAGAGAGATCAGTCGCTCATAGGAAACTCATGTGGTTGAATATACTAGAGGAGAACAGTCATTAACACCACCCTCAGCCACGCTGCTGCAGCCTGATACCACAAACATACACAAAGTTAGCCTGTAACTAACATTCAATGTCCTGTGTTCTCAACACACTTTTAATAGATAAAATGTGAGCACTAGCTATGCCTACATTTGTTAAAAAAAGAAATTAGGAAAATAGGACAGGGGTTAGTTTCTGAATGATTTAAAATACAGCTGGGTTATGTGACTTAAAATATTATCACAATAATAACAGTATAATAATTTATCCATTATCATATGAAACAAAAGAAATCCACTGAGTTTATAACTTTATTTGAGTCTGCAGACATAATTTTCCCTTTGATTGCAACATTCACCTTCATATAAAGACTTCCATTAATGCTCTGAGATATTTAGATTGATACACTTAGAAATGTGCATTCATTTTCTTTTGCACACTTTGTCAAAATTCAAAATGACACTACATTTAGATGGAAATACATCTTCAGAGAAATCAAGTTATGAAAAAAATTGAACAATGGGTTTACATGTACTGTAGAGGCCTGGTCACTATCAACATCCACATTTACATAAATACTTACATTTTTTGGGTCTCCAGGTTCTGTGTTTCAGTATATTCAATTTCAACTAAAAAGGTCTCAGCTTTAACTGGAGTATTTTTACAATAATACTGAAAAAACTGTGTGTGAGTCATAGCTTTTTAAAACAGTGCTCAAACTGCAAAGGTTCAAAACACTTGGCTATTAAATATTTCTTGAGCAGTTGTCTGGTATGTGTAGTTTCAGCACTAGTTCATGAACAAAAGAGCTCCCACCCAACTCAGTGTTGACTGAGAGACGAGAGTTGCCACTTAGATTAAGTTGTCTGTCAAAATAATGCATAAATACTTGACCATGCGAGTGAAGGAGATCATGGTGAGGCTGAAAAATCTATCAGAGATATCAAAGGTATTTGGTTTGCCAAAATCAACAGCTGGGTGCATTTTTAAAAAGAATCTGGTGCACACAGATAAAAAAGAAAATGTCAAAAAACCTGGTAGACCAAGGAGCAAGTGTAGTAGATGACAAATTATTTGTACCCTTTATGACTGCACAGTGAGGAATGCTCTCCAGGATGTAGGTGTACATGTTCCCTTGTCAACAGTAAGGAGAAAATTCCATGACCATAATTTCAGAGGATTCACCCTGAAATACAAACCCTTGGTAAGCCTCAAAAACAGAAAGACCAGATTGCAGTTCTCAAAAAAAGAGTCTGTGGGCTTGTCATAAAAATTACATTATTAAGCATGTTTTAAACTGTGTTTTAATAAATATATTAACCAACATATGTTATTTAATGGATTTTAAAACTTCCAGAACAGACCACAGATCACAGGGACCTGTGAGACACTGCCTGTGTGAACTGAAGGACATGTTTCATCTTTGTTTTAGTACTTTGTGTGTTGTTCAACCAAATGGCGCTCCAGACTTAAAGGAGCCATAAACTGTGCCTGCCATATACTGTGAAGATAAAAGAGGCACAACAGCTTGTTTAGTGTCTAAGGGGTTATCAGGGCAACCCCCTTCAACTTCTACTTTACAACTTGATTGACACCTGGGTTGCGTCTTCAGGGAGTTCCCTTTCTCTTATATATTGTGATGTTTAGACTAAGCTCATTCAGACAACTCTGTATGCTCATGCTGACTTGTCTCCTTGCTGCAAGTAAACCAATATCTTATTGAAAGATTCCAGTGACTTTGTTGCTTCTTTGTAAATTCTTTTGACAGGGCTCATGAACCAAAAATGTACCTGATCAAAATGAAGGAAAGAGGAAAATGGTAAATGGTCTTATACTTGTATAGCACTTTTCTATGCATTACAGCACACTCAAAGCGCTTTCACACTACTTGGCCATTCACCCATTTGCACTCACAAACACTCACACATTCATACACCGGTGTTATCATCAGGAGCAACTCGGGGTTCAGTGTCTTGCTCAAGGACACTTCGACATGTTGACTGGACAAGCCGGGAATCAAACCGCTAATCCTCTGGTTGGGAAACGACCCACTCTACTTCCTAAGCCACAGCTGCCCCAAAATGTGAAGAAACAGAAGGAAGAGCTCATGAGCCAAAGCGCCGCCTCATCAGTCAAACATGGTGTGGTTGTGTTATGGGTGGGGCTTGTGCGGCTGTTAACAGAACTGACAAATTGGCATTTATTGATGATGTCAACAGAAGGAATGCAGGGGTACATATACAGGAGCTTTCTGTGTGCTCAAAATCAGACAAATGCATCAACAATTAATTGGATGGCATTTCATTATTCA
>NW_018128031.1:347355-348232 GCF_001952655.1 Monopterus albus | reverse complement strand
GTGACGAAGTCCGACTGAGCTGCATTCCCCTTATGCAAGAAGAGACTAAAGATATAGAGAGAGCCCACAACAAGCAAGAGCCATAGGTGGCTGCAGTGAAGGCCTGGGAAAATCTAAATTCTGCTGATGTTTGACAACAAAGGATTTTCTACAAAACATTAAATGATGATGATTTGGTTTGACTATGTGTATCTGTTTAAGTACTTTTCAAGGCTTTGTGCACAATGTGCTAAAAGGGCTATATCTCACACACAGTTGTTTCTCTGTTGACATAAAACTTCCTCATAAAAGCTGAGACTTGGCACTTTGATGTATTAGTGATGATTGCATTTCAAACTGAATGTGCTGAAGCAAACTGAAGCACAGAGCCCGAACAACAAAAACTCTACAGTGTTTTAACTTTGGGCAGCGATACAGCACATGCAACGACATGCTGTAAATACAGTGCCATATTTGGGACAAAGACCCATTATTTATCAATTTGTACCGAAATAGGAAGACTAGGTACAGTGCCTTGCGAAAGTATTCGGCCCCCTTGAACTTTGCGACCTTTTGCCACATTTCAGGCTTCAAACATAAAGATATAAAACTGTAATTTTTTGTGAAGAATCAACAACAAGTGGGACACAATCATGAAGTGGAACGAAATTTATTGGATATTTCAAACTTTTTTAACAAATAAAAAACTGAAAAATTGGGCATGCAAAATTATTCAGCCCCTTTACTTTCAGTGCAGCAAACGCTCTCCAGAAGTTCAGTGAGGATCTCTGAATGATCCAATGTTGACCTAAATGACAAAGGATGATAAATAGAATCCACCTGTGTGTAATCAAGTCTCCATATAAATGCACCTGCACTGTGATAGTCTCAGAGGTCC
>NW_018128031.1:337453-344309 GCF_001952655.1 Monopterus albus | reverse complement strand
CTGACTGTTTATCCAGGGCTTCTGGTTGGGGAACCTCCTGACTTGTATGGTGGACACAGTGTTGTCGATACAGGTACTAATGTATCCGGTCACATACTCAGCATAATCCTGTACGCTGACAGAAAAGTGCTCCGAGGTGGCTGCAGCTTTAAACACATCCAAGTCTGTCTGGGCGAAACAGTCCTGCAGGGTGCCTTCAGTCTCTGGGGTCCAGAGTTTAAGTTGTTTGGTGACACGGTTTGTTTGTTTCAGTCTTTGTCTGTAAGCTGGATACAGGAACAAAGAGCGTCCAAGGTGGGGGCGGGGTGCAGCCCTGTATGCACCACGTATGTTACTGTAAACATGATCCAGAGCGTTCTTTCCCTGGGTGGGAATGTTCATATGTTGGTAATATTTGGGAAGTACAGTCTGTAAATTGCACTGGTTAAAGTCGCCTGCAGCGATAAATACAGCATCAGGGTGCACTGTCTCTAGCGCGCTGATGCCATCATAGAGTTTGCTGAGAGCCGCAGAGGGATTAGCTCTTGGGCTAACATACACAGCAGCCAGAAACACAGCATTATGCTCTCTTGCTAGATAATAGGGCCAGCATTTCAGCAATTAAAAACTCTACGTCTGGCAAACAGTGCTTATAAACAGTCCGTACATCTCCACACCACGAGTTCACTCTCCTGATTTCAGCCTGCTCGCTTGTGCCTGGTGCTCTGGGGGCTCCCTGAGGGTGATGGTGGTTGTCGTCGTCATCATCGTTGTTGTTGTTGTTGTTGTTGCGGGAGCGGACACTGAGTTGTAGCTCCGGTGGTATGAAACCAGTAAATTCCCAGCAGCTGTGTGAGATGGCGATAACCAGCAATGCCTGTCTGCTGTATGTTAGCAGTGTATGACATTTGTGCACTGCAAAAAAGTAAAAAACACAAAAAAAAAGAAAACGCCGGCATTCAACAGTGGAACGCGCAAACACGTCTGCCTCGGTGAGCGCCATGTTGTTTATACATAAAA
The DNA here is from genome assembly GCF_001952655.1 of Monopterus albus. Lineage (NCBI taxonomy): Eukaryota > Metazoa > Chordata > Actinopteri > Synbranchiformes > Synbranchidae > Monopterus > Monopterus albus. The sequence goes on along the minus strand of NW_018128031.1, from coordinate 343,310 downwards.
CCAAAATGTATAAAAAATGCCCTTTAATAAAATCTGAGAATGTACACTTTAACCATATGCAATTTCTTTATAAGTTACAAATCTCAAATTGCAGAGTACAGAAGCAAATGTATAAATCATGTGTTTTTGTCCCATACAGTGGGTACAGAAAGTATTCAGACCCCCTTAAAATTTTCACTCTTTGTTATATTGCAGCCATATGCTAAAATCATTTAAGTTCATTTTTTTCCTCATGAATGTACACACAGCACCCCATATTGACAGAAAAACACCAAATTTTTGACATTTTTGCAGATTTATTAAAAAAGAAAAACTGAAATATCACATGGTCATAAGTATTCAGACCCTTTGCTATGACACTCATATATTTAACTTAGGTGCTGTCCATTTCTTCTGATCATCCCTGAGATGGTTCTACACCTTCATTTGAGTCCAGCTGTGTTTGATTATACTGATTGGACGTGATTAGGAAAGCCACACACCTGTCTATATAAGACCCTACAGCTCACACTGCATGTCAGAGCAAATGAGAATCATGAGGTCAAAGGAACTGCCTGAAGAGCTCAGAGACACAATTGTGGCAAGGCACAGATCTGGCCAAGGTTACAAAAAAATTTCTGCTGCACTTAAGGTGCCTAAGAGCACAGTGGCCTCCATAATCCTTAAATGGAAGACGTTGGGGACGACCAGAACCCTTCCTAGAGCTGATCGTCCGGCCAAACTGAGCTATCGGGGGAGAAGAGCCTTGGTGAGAGAAGTACAGAAGAACCCAAAGATGACTGTGACTGAGCTCCAGAGATGCAGTCGGGAGATGGGAGAAAGTTGTAGAAAGTCAACCATCACGCCAGCCCTCCACCAGTCAGGGCTTTAGGGCAGAGTGGCCCGACAGAAGCCTCTCTTCAGTGCAAGACACATGAAAGCCCGCATGGAGTTTGCTAAAAAACACCTGAAGGACTCCAAGATGGTGAGAAATAAGATTCCCTGGTCTGATGAGACCAAGATAGAACTTTTTGGCCTTAATTCTAAGTGGTATGTGTGGAGAAAACCAGGCACTGCTCATCACCTGTCCAATACAGTCCCAACAGTGAAGCATGGTGGTGGCAGCATCATGCTATGGGGGTGTTTTTCAGCTGCAGGGACAGGACGACTGGTTGCAATCGAGGGAAGGATGAATGCGGCCAAGTACAGGGATATCCTGGACGAAAACCTTCTCCAGAGTGCTCAGGACCTCAGACTGGGCCAAAGGTTCACCTTCCAACAAGACAATGACCCTAAGCACACAGCTAAAATAACGAAGGAGTGGCTTCACAACAACTCCGTGACTGTTCTTGAATGGCCCAGCCAGAGCCCTGACTTAAACCCAATTGAGCATCTCTGGAGAGACCTGAAAATGGCTGTCCACCAACGTTTACCATCCAACCTGACAGAACTGGAGAGGATCTGCAAGGAGGAATGGCAGAGGATCCCCAAATGCAGGTGTGAAAAACTTGTTGCATCATTCCTAAAAAGACTCATGGCTGTATTAGCTCAAAAGGGTGCTTCTACTAAATACTGAGCAAAGGGTCTGAATACTTATGACCATGTGATATTTCAGTTTTTCTTTTTTAATAAATCTGCAAAAATGTCAAAAATTCTGTGTTTTTCTGTCAATATGGGGTGCTGTGTGTACATTAATGAGGAAAAAAATGAACTTAAATGATTTTAGCATATGGCTGCAATATAACAAAGAGTGAACAATTTAAGGGGGTCTGAATACTTTCCATACCCACTGTACATTATGGAGAGCACAGTATCAAAAATTCAAACTGTGCTTGCGGTGACTGACCTTGTTTTCCTGGGTGACCTGGATGCTGGTTCCTCCAGGTTTGAGTGGCACTTCTTCCATTGCCCCAAACACGTCTGTCTCTACAGAGAAGGTGAGCTCCAGACCCAGATCACTGATATCATTGTCCAGGATCCACTGTAAGTTCTTAGCATACTCTGGATCAATGGATGATACATCCTGGTAGTTCACTGGAATTCCTGGGAAAAAAATCATGGAAAAAAAATTATGATCACTGGATCCAGGAATTTATGCTGATAGCATGAGACTGTGCAATTTTATTTGACAAACCTATAAATGGGATTTCCAAAATAAAATTGTTACAAATCTTGAACCCTAAGGACTGCATTCACTCCCTTTTGACAGGTAACATTTTGTAGTTTTCTAACCAACATTCAGAATAAGCCTATGTCATACTGAAACAAAGTTACAGAGGCACAAACTCGGTAAAAATGTTAAGTATATCCTTGCCAATATTTTTTGTGTTTTTTTACATGGAAATACAGTATGTGACTGCTGGTGTGAGCCTAGAATCACAATGCCATGACAGCCACAAAGGTGGACAAATCAAGTCAAAGCTCCAAATACATTTGTCAGTCACACAGACTAAAGCATATGATTGGCTGAGTGAGATTGTGAATGTAAGTGTAGTGGTTAGAAACAAACAAACAAAATATAATAACAGATAACGTATAATGTGTAATGTGAAGTAAAACACATTAGAAAGGGATATAGTGTGAGTTAAAGAAAGTGGTTGTGTAACAGCCACCAAGGCATTGACCTTGTGTGCTTCCAGAAGTGCATGTGCTGCTCTCAAGAGGGTGCTGGGCGCCTGACTGCCAGCTATTCAAAGCATCTAGCATCTAACAGCTCCTAAAAAGGAAAGTTTAAGGGTTGATGCTATTGGGGAAACAATGATAAGAAGCGAGAGATGGGAATAAAGGGAGCAGCAGAGTTGGTCAGTGGAGAGCATTTGGAAGGACAGATGAACAGGCAGATCCCGGCCGAGAGGGGACCAACCTGACTCTGGACTTTGACTGACAGTACCCTGTGGCCACAGTGACTGACTGTGACAATCTCCTTATTGAATACTGTATCTATTCCAATGCAGATGGAGTGATTCTGTTCTCTGTTCCATAACTACCAGATTACCTATTTAACTACTACTCTGTTCAGAATAATTGTAAAATTAAATGATTATTTAAATTGGGATGATTTGTCTGGATTAATTTAGTCATTCTAGCAACGACATAAGCTTATCTGAATCATGTTCTTGAAGCCTGAATGACAGCATTTTGTTTTCAGGCATGGACACTTTGAATGTAGCAATGTTTCCCCATGATAAGGACCTTTAAATGTTAAAAACCACCAGCAAACAAGCTAACCTGAGAGAATTGCAAAACAAACAGCAGTGGTTTTATGGATTGCACATTGTTGGAGTACTACCTAGCTAACTGACTAAAGATGACTGCTCTACAATAAGAATTTCACTCGATAGATGACAGAAAAAGTAAGCAATTACTGTTTCACTCTGTATGAACCCTCATTAAATGATTTACACCATTAAACTTGTGATGCGTTGTGCCAATCAGCACATATGCTAAAGGGGGTTAATTTGGCCCAACAAGCAGAACAGTGTGGAGTAATTAATGCCATTAAGGTGTTCCTGAGATATCAGGAACAAAGATGGGACAGATGTATGGTTACAGTGACCTTGACCATCAAAATCTAATCAGTTCATCCTTGCATACTAAAGTTAGTCATGGTGTTCTCCACAGGGCTCTGTGCTAGGTCCAGTTCTCTTCCTTTTATACATGCTTTCTTTAGGTAATATTATTAAGAAACATGGTATAAATTTTCATTGCTGTGCAGATAATACTTAGCTATATTTATCTGTGAACACAGATGAAACAGATCAGTTGGTCAAACTTCAAAAATGTCTTAAAGACATAAAGGCCTGGATGCCTTGTAATTTCTCACTTCTAAATTCTGAAAGAAAAGTAAAGTCATTGTACTTGGGCCTGAAAACCTTAAAAATCTGATGTCTAACCATATAATTTCTCTAGATTGCATAGCCCTGGCCTCCAGTACTGCTGTGAGGAACCTTGTAGTTATTTTTAATCAGGATATGGCCTTTAAATCACACATAAACCAAGTCTATAGAACTGCCTTCTTTGACCAAAGCAAAACAGTCTAAATTAGGAGCATCCTGTGTCAAAGTGATGCTGAAAAACTGGTCCATGCATTTGTTACTTCCAGGCTGGACTACTGTAACTCTTTACTATCAGGATGACCCAACAATTCCCTGTGAGGGAACTGGGAGACATCCCCCACACTAAGGTTAGAGACACACAGTTCAAAGACACACATGCATATTGACTGATAAAATTATACATTATAGACTACATTTTAATTCCTGAGCTGGCGCTCAGGAAGTTCGACCTGCCCCAGGAGCTGCTGATACCGTGGTGTTTCTCTACAGGCTAGAGAGGTCCAGGAGGATGAAGAGCCCAAAGTGAAACCGGGAGACTTGGTGTTTGTTAAAGTATTCAGGAGAAAGTGGGACTTTCCTCAAAAAGAAGGTCCATATAAGATGGTCAGTGCAGTATTCAGGGCAGTGCAAGTGAAAGGTTCGCCTACGTGGTATCATCTGAACCACTGCGTGAAGGTCCCTGAGGTCACGGACAGTTCAGAGGCAGAAGTGGTGCCAAGAGAGGAAAATGAACATCACCTGGAGCATCAGCCAGAGTCAGAGGAGGGGAGTGAGCTTGATACTCCTCCTGACAATGATGCTGGTCATGATCCAGCTGTGCTTCCATCTCCTTGACTCTCCAGAGGAGGGAGAGCAAGGGAGAGGTGATGGAGCTGTGGTAAAAAGTAGAGTTGTTTTTGGCGGCCTGTTGCAATTTTAGTCTAGTCTTTTTGTGAAGCTGTCATTTTAGTTTTTATTAGTTTTAGTCACGTTCATACTCTTTTTAGTCTAGTCTAGTTTTAGTCGACAAAAACTGATGACATTGTAGTCTTATTTTAGTCAGAATTATCCATGGCTATTTTTATCTAGTTTTAGTTGACAAAAACTGATGACATTGTAGTCTTATTTTAGTCAGAATTATCCATGGCTATTTTTATCTAGTTTTAGTTGACGAAAACTGATGACATTTTAGTCTAGTTTTAGTCAATGAAAATTGTATTTTAGTCTCTTTTTAGTAATGCAATTCTATTTAACCCAGTCAATATAGTATAAGTACCTAGTAGTACAGAGGAAACCAAAAGTTTCTTTTAGCCAAACCCATTTCAAACAAGGTTATCTTATTATATTATTGTTACCTTATAGACTCAAGAATACATCCAATACACATTTTGTGTGATTTTGTGGCCACATTTCTCCCCATCTTTTTCCACAACACATTGTTTTCTTTTCCACTTCTATGCAATGAAAGTTTTTCCAGATGTCGTTTCTTCTTTTTCTCCCAATGACGAACCTCGGCTGGCCACCCATTGGTCCCTTTCTCTGTGTCAGACTTAACTTTGTTTGTTGCCGTCTTCTAAAAAATGCCGCGAGTGGGGCTTAAGGAAGTGACGGCACCTGCGTCTGCGCAGTGCGACCTGATGCAGCCCCTGAAGCGAAACACAGGAAAATTAAGAGACATTTTGGTATAGTTTTTATTTTTTGAACCACATTTAGTCTAATTTTTTTCATCAACGATATTGCATTATACTTTTTTTTTTTTTTTTTTGATTTTTGATTTATTCTTTCAAACATGTAACAACAGTCAATATGTCAACACACATAATTCCACACATATCCACAAGTATATTATCAATTTGCTTATACCTAGTACATGCTTGAACGGAGTAGGAAGAAGTTAGACTTATCTAGTCCTACCCCCTAACATCATCTTATCATCATTGGTTTGCAAGCAGTATTACTACATAGATAATTTTGTTCTGCACCACGCTAGTGATATACTAAAACACCACACTCACAATGTTACACCTGATTAATCATTAAGCCTGTTCTTGCCCATATCTTGA
>NW_018128031.1:329294-335137 GCF_001952655.1 Monopterus albus | reverse complement strand
TTGACATGTTCTCGACTTTTTCATAACAGAAGTTTTTATCTATGTACAAGGCCACACCACCTCCCATCTTATTCTCTCTGTTTATGCATACCAAGTCATAGCCATCAAGGTCAAAATCCACTCCCCTTACATTATTAATCCAGGTTTCCGAAATGGCAATTATATTAAAAGCATGTTTAAGACTACAAAGATAATGCTTTATATTCTGAAAGTTAGCGTATAGACTTCTGCTATTAAAGTGAATTAATGATAATTTGTTTTCAGTCTTGACATTGCTGTTAAACTGCTCATCCGTGTAATACTTGCAGTTATTTTCAAAGTTCTTGAACAAGTTTTTTTCAGGGTCAAAGCCATCGTCAGTTTCATGATATAGTGAATGTCAGTGTCTCCAATTGTGTTCAGTTCAAGATCCCGTCCCTCAAAATTTATTAAGTTCTGTAGCAAATCACTTGCCTCCATTGGTCATGCTGGTTGTTGTTAGCTCCAACGCTCATCTGCCGTTGCAGATATCAGTATTGCTGCAAGTTTCTTCAGACATGAGAGGGTCCAGCAGCACCGTCGTGCTCTCCTTGTGTCAGCGTGCTGGTCCTGGGTCCAAAATCCTGGTTCCGTGGTCCGGTCACCAGTTTATCGTATTGCAGAAACGCGATTTCTCCTCTGTCCTTAGCCTCTCTTAACAGTGGCATCAACGCTTTTCTTCTCTTCCACACAGCCTCGGGGTAATCTTCATAATCTTCGTTGATGTAAATCTTGGTTCCCTTAAGCTTCTTGGCTTGTTGCAGAATGTTAATCTTGTCTTTCTCATTCTTCAACTTAACCATCATTCCCCTTGGACCCCGTTCGGTCAATTTCCCCACTCTGTAAACCCGTTTCATCTCTATTTCTTGATGAATTTGTAGTTTGTCCTTTAAAATCTCCTTCACCTTAAACTCCGCTTCCGTCCAGCTTTCTCCAGCTGACTCCTTTATTCCCTCGAAGATCAGGTTTTTTTTGCTTGGACTGCGCTTCCAATTGCTCCATTTTACACGCAATAGTTATTAGACTCTCTCGGGTTTTGTTGATGTCTCGAAAAGTGTCTTTTTTCAGTTTTTTCATGCCTCCCCACATCCATTTTAACCGCGTCCACTTCTCGCTGGGTGAACTGCAGACTCGTTTTTATCTCCTGCATTTCTTTGGTCAAGTCGTCGAATCTCTTGTTATTTGTCTCCATAATTAGTTTCACAAAGCCTTGGAAACTCTCATTCAGTTGGCACATCAGCGCAGTGTGCATAATCTTCTGTTGATTCATCATCTCAGCTACTTGCGCCGCTGAAAAAGAATCTTCTTCCGCCTCAACATCCTCGTTCACTTCGGATTTATTAGCTCTTTTCCCTCTTGGAGGCATTTTAGTAGTTGTAGAATTTGTTCAAAACCTTGACAATGTGGAAGATGTGAAAAATCGCGGAACAAAGAAGAGAAGCAATAAAGACGTCTGCTCTCGCTTGCAACCCGGAACCTTTTAGTTATAGTCATCGTCACACGACCAGCATTTTAGTTGCGTCTCGTCTCGTTTTCGTCACGCGATAAAGGTTAATTGACAACGATATTTAGTCATAATTTTCGTTGACGAAAGCAACACTAGTAAGAAGTAAAAGGGCTGCACCTAGGGAATGGCCAGGTGTGCAAGAGTGGACGTCGAACGACAAAGACTGGAAGTAAATGGAGCATGATACTTGGGTTGCGCATATGTCTAAGCAACCCTGGACTTCGAACATAGACACTTTCAGTCTCTATGTGTAGTGGGGTCAAATGCCTGACAGACGTATGTGTGGAATCGAGTGGCTTTCTGGATGGTGGGCAAGCAGACCTCCAAACTCTTGGGGAGAAGATCAGTGTTCCATCAGAGTGATTCAAACCACCATTGGGACAGCGAAACAAAACATATAATGAAACAACAGTGAAGCCAGTTGAAGTGATTGCTCCAACAAGGAGGACAGCAGCAATTGAGAAAGTGACTGAGCCACACAAAAGGAAGACTGCTGTGAGGAGTGCTGAGCCTGAAGGAATAGGTGGTAACTCCAAAAGCAGTAGGTTAGAATGGGTCTGTAGGACAGTGGCTGACTGGACTGATGGCTCCAGGCCAGGGGTAAAAGGAGTGCCTTTTGATCAGTGGGAAGATTATGCAGAGGAGGAAGAGCATGGTCTTGGTAACAGCCTGGAACAAAATAGTTGGTACAGGTGGGTTCAATTTGCAGGACAGCTTAATGGGAAAGAAGATTGCTACATCTGTACCAAGGCTAGGTCAGAAAGATTGCTTGTGCTGAACATGGTGTTCAGTTGGCAGGAGTGTAGTCGTGAGGTCTTAAGGACTGACTTAAATCCACGACCATGGTGCAAGGCTGAGTGTTTGACCTTTCTGAGCTCACCATCATATCAACTGGTGGCCAACTTCAGAGCAGAGGGGAAGACTAATGTCCAGCAATGTAGAGAGTTAGATGTGACTATAGGAGAAAGAAGTGCAGTGCTGGGAATGCCACACGGTGTTCCATTGATACCAGTGGGACGGTTTGACTGTGTTGAAAAAACAGGAGCTGTAGGGGGAAAGTGAGTCTTGTCCGGTGTAGCTACAGGTGGAAGCTGGACATGCTGAACTGTACAAAGCCAAACTTGCATCCAGCTCCCCAGTTAAGAGGAAGCTCTTTGCATGTGCAGGTTCCAGGGTGTCCTTATTTTGACCAAACTATAGTGTTAGATGATCACTTTTGGTGGTGTGGTCAGCATTTGTAGAGAAAAACACTGCAGATGGTAATGATGGCACAGGAAGTGTAGCAGAATCAGGCTGCAACAGAGCTTGAAATGGAGTGGCTGGACATCGGAGGAGAAGACGGAGAAGAGCTCTACCAGGTGCCGACCGAGTGAAACTGCAAGAGGATGAGCTGACGGACGTACAATGGATGACATCACATCACATCTTCATATATTCACATTACAGATAAATCAATTACATATAATCATTTTTACACATTTATTATCCAATCATTTATATTACTGAGTACGTTTCATTTAATCATTTTCATTTTATTTCAGCAGATTATTGCAGAATTATGAGTAGGAGTATAGGTGTTTATGTGTAATGGAACTATATTACAGCATGTTACAGTATGAGCTACAGTAAACATTACAGAATATTTAGACAATTTAGACAATAGTTTAAAGTTTAAGCACATTACTAATGTTTATATGTGTTATGTTTTGAATCTCACTATATCTGTTTTCTGTTTGCTCTCAGATCCAATGCAGGCCCTTGTTGGCGAGCGCCCACGAAAAGGCATCAGGAATTTTCCTCCACGGAGAAAGTCAAACACTGACTTAAATGAAGCCAAGATGACAAAATTAATGTTTGTGGGTTTTTTTGCCTGAGTCTGCATGACAAGTCTTGATGGAAAGACCTGTGTCAAGCTGTCAAAGTGTTTGCATTGAAGCTGTTTGTTTTACAGTACAGACATGTGTGTAGTTGAAACTGTGTTGTTATGTGTGGGGGAAGGAGGATCACCTGGTCGATGGTTCTTTCTTTCTATGATTCTGTTTATTTTCAGGGTATTATATGTTAAATTAGAGAGTTTTACCATGTTAAAGCAGTACTTATTGTGCTTACGAGCATGTTTTTTAGAGTGTTGGGAGCCGGTTTAGTGTAGAATTGCTCTGTTAAGGTCAAAAGTTTATCTCTGTAATAAAAGTCAATCTCTATTTTACTTATGAATGTGGTAGGAGGATAATGTTTAATTAGTGATTCGTAGTGTTAATTTGGCTTATTGATTAGTATTAGGAAGTGATGTATTTAGATAAATGTGTTTATGAATGTTCTTTTTCATTTTTCTGTATGTGTTTGCTTTAGAGTGTCTAGGAGTTCCGTAGTTCTTAAAACTACGGGAGGAGGGGATTCTGTAGTGGTTAAAGCAAACAGAATATAATCCAAATAGAGTTAATAGTTAATAATAATTAATGCACAACATGTAGTATGAAATACACTCTGTTAGGGTGAGCTTTTTGTTCCTTTGTACTGATCTCTGCAAGGAGTTTGGGCGCCAGACCTCCTGTTGTTTAGCACAGTTTGCAGGGGGTTCCCAAAAATAGAGAAGCATGACCAAGCGTGGAGGCCCAGGTGGACACCAGGGTGGACAATCACAGGAAGTGGGGGATTGCAATATAGTTAGCAGCAGAGTTGATTAGGAGCGCGTGTGTGAAGATCCGAGAAGAAGACTAGACCGGTGGCTGACAGCCTGACGTCCTCTGCAGAGACTCAGACTGACACAGGTGATTCTGTTTCTCACCCTCTTAATCATAATCATAAAATATTGTTCAATAAATGATAACTGGCACTGCAGTGATTCTCCCTGTGTATTAATTCTTTCAACGACAGAAAGAATCTGAAGCAGACATTTCATGTCAATTTGCTGAAGGAATAAAGAACCTAGAACATGACACCTCAGCAGCAGATGTTTGTTTGGGTTGTAAAGGATGAGGAGAATGTTGTAAGTTCACTCCTACTTGTCAAAAGTATGCCTCTCTTGATCTCTCTCATTCCTCCCTAACCCAGCAACAGGTATTGAAGGCCATTATTCCATTAGATTTGTTCCAGGAGAAGCTGGGGACATCAACCTTAGTGAAGCATGATATTCATCAATCCTACAAGGAATAGGATGTATTGCATTCCACAGAAGTTGGTGCTGGAGGAATATATACAATATATTAGTGCTGTGCAAGATAACGCATTATTTTCAAGTTAACACATTACTTAATTAACACCAACAATTATTTTATCCCGCATTAACGCATTTTTATTTATTATTATTATTATTATTTTGAAAGTCCGTTGCTCACTGGCTCTGAATATACCTACAGACAAATCATGGGTCACAGGAGGGGTGGGATCTTGATCAGTACTGGCTTGAGATGGGCATCATCACGTGTCTCAACTAATGAGAGCATTTTGGGCGGCCTAAGACTGCTGCAGCACTCATGTGAACTGGAACTGAATAAAACTGGCAGGGACAGAAAAAAGGTACAGAACTCTTACATGGACATTTTCATTTTAAATCTCTTCCATATGGTGAAGTTGATAGAACCAAAGTCATTTGTAGCCACTGCAAAGCTGAATTTCCTTATCACCGGAGTACTTCGACTCTGAAATATCACTTAAATGCAATACACACCACTGATGCCAGCAAATCACCCACCCAAACAAACAGTGGAGGGAGGCTTCGGCAGACTAAGTTGGATGTAGCATGTGGGAGAAGTATAGATAAACAAAAGCAAGACAAGCTAAAAAATGCCATAGCTAAGTGGATAGCTACATACTGCAGGCTGACTAGTATTGTGGAAGATGTCGGGATGAGGAACGTTATTAGTATTGCAACGATTGACGGCACGTATGACCTGCCCTCAAGATGCACCATCACAAGAAGAATACATGAGTGGTATGAAAAGGAGAGGGCTACAAAAGTGACGGTGTTACAACATGCACCAACTGTTGCTCTCACTGGAGAACAGTGGGAGCTGCATTCACATGCTCTAAAGGTAATGAAAACAGATGAGACTTTTTGCTGAAACGTGCGCAGAGCATTTCATTCATGTTGCACAGCAATGGAAACCAAATGTTATTGCACTTTTGTTCGTATAGCAGTACTTTTAAGATAAAAGTGCACAATACACTACTTTTGAATTCATTATTGAATGCTGCTCATAACAATGCAGTTAATTATAATTAATCAGAAAATCATGCAGTTAACGCAGTTAGGGATTTTAATCGTTGCCCAGCACTAATACACACACACATACAGTGCCTTGCGAAAGTATTCGGCCCC
>NW_018128031.1:318774-328950 GCF_001952655.1 Monopterus albus | reverse complement strand
GGGGGGGGGGGGGGGGTCTCTTTCTCATGCAGAAAGCTATTTACAGGGAAATGCGATGGATTAGCTGAAGCTCATCAATAGGGAGCGCCTGCTCACCCGGTGCTTTACAGACTGGCCACCAATCGAAGGGAATTTCAATATTTACCTACATCCTCGTTTTGTTAGTTGCAGTTAAGCAAACACGCAATTCGCTAATTCATGTTAGTGGATGAGTGAGACTTGTTTAAGTATTTTCCTTCCACGCTAATGATGATTCATTTGAATGACTTTAGGTGTGAATTTTGACTCACGGGCCATTGAATACAGATAAACAACAGGGTGGTTCGTTTTAACATCTATCCATGAGCCAATTTAACGATCATATTACAATTACATTAACTGGGCAGATAGTTTTGTTCTGACCTATTGTACATATGTTATTTGTCTGTCACACACACACACTCCTGCAAACAGAAGTATATAAAATGTATTCACACACTGTTGGAGTGAGATGAAATACACAAGGATTAAAGGCACCCAACACCACAAAGTCACATCACAAAATGCCAAAACAGTCAAAAGTGCATTCATCAGTCTACATGAATTAAATCGATCGTTTCATGTATTTGTTTTATACAGTGTGGCTCCGATGGCATTAGTACCCCTGCAGAGGCAGATCATGAGGAATTGTTTAGTGTTAGGCTGTACCGGAGATCTTTGAGTTCTGAAAATCATTTTCGAGCTGAGGTTAACAATTGTTTAGGTCCTTTTGATGAAGGAAAGCAAAGCAACAAATTACTGAAAAAGTCTAGTTTGTGTTGGCCGCTACAAAGTATTAACTTAAGGGGGCTGAATAATTTTGCACGCCCAATTTTTCAGTTTTTTATTTGTTAAAAACGTTTGAAATATCCAATAAATTTCGTTCCACTTCATGATTGTGTCCCACTTGTTGTTGATTCTTCACAAAAAATTACAGTTTTATATCTTTATGTTTGAAGCCTGAAATGTGGCAAAAGGTCGCAAAGTTCAAGGGGGCCGAATACTTTCGCAAGGCACTGTATATACCCCACTCACCATTCTGAAATCTGATTCACGTCACACTCCTCCGCCTACCAATCTGCAAAGAAAATTGGAAAGGTCCTGCGCAGTATCTTAGCTGTTCCTAGGACTGCACTCTTCTGGACAGAGATCTCAGATGTTGTTCCTGGGATCTGTTTGAGCCACTCCCCCAGTTTGGGGGTCACCGCCCCCAATGTTCCTATTACCACAGGGACCACTTGTGCCTTCACCTTCCACATCTTTTCTAGCTCTTCTTTCAGCCCTTGGTATTTCTCCAGCTTCTTGTGTTCCTTCTTCCTGATGTTGCTATCGCTTGGGATTGCTACATCTATCACTACGGCCTTATTCTTTTGTTTGTTTACCACTACTATGTCTGGTTGGTTGGCCATTACCGGTTTGTCAGTTTGTATCTTGAAGTCCCACAGGATCTTAGTTTGGTCATTCTCAACCACCTTTGGAGGTATATCCCATTTTGACTTTGGGACTTCCAGCCTGTACTTGGCACAGATGTTTCTGTACACTATGCCAGCCACTTGGTTATGGCGTTCCATTTATGCCCTGCCTGCTAGCATCTTGCACACCACTGTTATGTGCTGGATTGTCTTGGGGCATCTTTGCACAGCCTGCACCTGGGGTCCTGTCTGGTATGGTAGACCCCTTGCGTCATCTGTGAACTTCTGGAGTTTAACAGAGGGGTCTCCTGAGCTACAGTCATTGGTGTATAGGGAGAACAGCAGCAGGGAGAACACACATCCCTAGAGGATGCCTGTGTTGATTGTCTGGGTGCTAGATGTGGTTTTCCCCAGCTTCACCTGCTGCTTTCTGTCTGTCAGAAAGCTGGTGATCCTCTGACAGGTGGGGGCAGGGAAAGATGTCCAGGATGATGGTGTTAAACACTGAGCTCCACAAACAGTACTCATGCTTAGGTCCCTGGGGTTAGGGTTATTTTGAGGCAAGTTCTTAAGTTGTAGGGAATTTTTTAAATATAATTTCTAATTTGAGTCTACTATCACAAGAAAGAGCAAGTCCTGCAGCTTCTAGCAATGTGTGTACAATTTTCTCTGTCAACCAAAATTCAACAAGTTAGGCAAATGATCCCATATATTATCAACCAACATACTGGTCTGACCCCTTATCCACATGTCTACCTATGTTCCTTTACCTAGTATGTGTTTGTAGAAGGAGCGGGTGAAGTAGATGTTGACCAGCTGTCTGTGGTACAGAGCCAATCCCAGAATCTGGCCTGCAAACCGGAAGTAGTTCAGATGGTCAGGGTTCACTGAGGAGTTGCTGTTGGGTTGAAAAGTAGTACCTATAGAACACACAAACACAATGATTGTTGACTGCTGCACATGCTGCTCCCATGCAGCATACATTCTGTTATTTTCTTATACTATATTGCTGCATCTGCGCCGCTTAAAGTGCCTTAGATTTTGTGTTATTTATCTACTTTATATTTCATTTGTATTTTGTGGCATTCATGTGGACGGCAAAGTAAGAATTTCATTGTACAGGGAAACACGTTTCCTAACTGTGCATATGACAAATAAACACTTTGACCTTGACTAGAGTCCAGTTACATGCTTGTCAGAAACAGTGGAGACGACTGAGAGCCTCCCTCCCCTTCTGCTACATGTATTCATAACTCACTCTCCACCCTGTCTGAATGTCGCAACACAAATATTTCCTTTTTTCATTTTCAATGATCATTTGCTTTATTTCAGCATATAGGATGAAAAACAGCTATAAGTAGCTGTCATAAACTAAAATTAGCCGTATGCACAGTAAAGCTATCTCTGTTATGTTACAGCTACAATATGCATACCACAGAAATCTAGCTGAAAACAGCTTAAAGGTAAATCAAGGGGAGATGTGTGTCCAATCCAATTGAAGATTTGGAGAGAAACAAGCAGGAACAACAAATGACCCCAAAGAAAGGCAATAATGACATGTAGAGAGTGAAAGATGGAAAGCGAAGTTGGAGGCCCAAAATCTTTCCAATTCAGAATGTTTGGTTGGTCATTTAGAAATGCAGAGCAGGCACAAAACATCAACCAGTAGTGCCTGGTTGCACAAAACATCTCACCTACCCAAGCATTACAGTTCCAGAAACACATCCAGTGAAGTAGAAAGGTAGAGTACAAATAATGGGTAACCCCTTACTGTCCAGCAGAAATGACAGCACGGTCTTCACCAGGCTGACTGGCAGCAGAAATGTGCTGGACAACAATAGTCTTGCTTTCAGTAACCACAGTAAGTGTGGATCGACACATTTTAAGTCTCTGCTGCTTGAGACAAGTGAGTGACAGACCTGCAGTAAATGTTGTGATAACAGTATTGTGGAGATTGTCTGTCCATCATTTCTACAGTGAGAGCAGTCATGTGTACCATTTTTGTTTTATTGTTTTGTTTGTTTTTTGATACAATGGATCATGGAATCCTCATCTCGCTTGGAGCAGTGTATACAGTAAGATTTCAAGGTACTGTTCTTAACTGGTTCAGATCTTATCTCACCAATAGAAGTTTTTCCTGTTAATATTGGTAACTGTTGCTCCTCTGTCCCCAATGGGTCTGTACTCAGCCCAACTCTCTTTTCCCTGTACATGCTTCCGCTGGGATCAGTTCTAAGGAAATATGGCGTCTCCTTTCATTGTTATGCGGATGACATCCAGATATATTTACCATTAAAAGCAGCCAGAGGGACGTCTCTACAGCCATTGTTTGACTTTTTGACAGACTTGAAAGCATGGCTGGTGCTCAACTTTCCTAAATTTAATGCGGATAAAACTGAGTGTGTTTTATTTGGCAATCTAGCAAAGTTTGTTTCTTTTAACCATGACTTAGGCGCCCTGGCTCATCATCTGAAGATGACTGTAAAAAACCTAGGGGTAATGTTTGACAATGACTTAAGGTTGTTGATTCTTCACAAAAAATTACAGTTTTATATCTTTATGTTTGAAGCCTGAAATGTGGCAAAAGGTCGCAAAGTTCAAGGGGGCCGAATACTTTCGCAAGGCACTGTACATACTATTCATTCCATGTAATAAAGCCATGCTTGTTACACTGAATGTTGTTAAGGTAAGAAAATGTCATGTACCATCAGCTGACTGAGTGAACAGAGCATAATCTGGGTTGATAATCTCACTGGACAGGATGTCAAACCACTCCCGAACCACACCCTGGCCCTGAAACAAACAAAAAGATTCAACACACACAACCAGACAGCTTTGCTTTGGATTATATACAGTATGTGATTTGGGACTGGGCTACTGCTGATTCATCAGCCGACAGATGAAACAGACCAATAGAAAATGAGTTTTATTACTGAGAACTTGTATGAAGTGTCACATGAATTTAGAAACCCACCATCCCCTCTTCGCCATGGAAGCGAACAGCAATGCCCTGTTTGAGTTTCTCATTGGTAGACTTGGAAACCATCTCACAGCTACTTCTGAATATAGAGTCTGTTAGTGTGAAAAACAGAATTAGTATATCATATAACAAAACTTAAATAAGAAGGTGGGGAGGACAGATGGGAAATATGGTCAGGGTTGGAGCATCATGCTTTGTGTTCTGTCTTAAACAAACAATATAAAATTTGGGAATTTGTCACCTTGCTTATTTGCAGAAATCAACACTCAGTAGAACTTGACATTTTATTGCTTTGTCACATGTCCGTGCAGATTCTCAGTCATCCAGGTCATAGTAAAATGAAATAACCTTAGAAAAATCAACTGGACTTAGATTTCTAGATCGAAGACGTTTCACCTCTCATCCAAGAGGCTTCATCAGTTCTGCTGATGAAGTGAGGTGAAACGTCTTCGATCTAGAAATCTAAGTCCAATTGCTTTGTCACACAATTTCGTACTAAATAGCATATTTACTTTTCCAATTTGCTCCTACCATCAACAACCACCATCCACAGTGGATGTTGTTTTGATATCATTTGTGGAAACTAGAGAAACTAGCTGTAAAAATTTACATTTTCATAAGTTAAACCATTACCACTGTGTAACAAAACATTCACTGATTTCCGTTGTACCACTTCACTGGCGCAGAAGGAGTGCCAACAATGCAAAATGTTAGTACCAATGAAAGCAGTACCTGCACTAACATACCCCCACTAATGCAACCCCTTGTATTTTTATACAAAATTCAGCATGTGCAAAACAGAGGCAAATCCAATTAATAATGCTTTCTTAAAGCGACTCTAAACATTACCAACAACATTTGTCAATAAGCTAGGAAAATTACAAGTGTGAATGAACATCTGTGTGGACCTTAAACAGTGGGTGTCTGTGGTGGTGAGAATGGTTTGTACCTCTCTGGATGAGAAGGATGTCGTTTTCGTTGACCGGACGATGAACCATGTCTGAATCTGGCTGCCCGGCCAGCAGATGCTCATAGAACCACTCACAGCGATCCTTAAAAGGCTGACAAAGAAAGCAAGACTTCATCTAACACTACACAGCACTTTTCCTAAACTAATTACCACTTCACTCTGCTCTCAGACTATGAATTTTTCTGTCTCAACCCATGACTCTGAAACCCTTCAGTGCTAAACTACTCTTCTGTAATAATATATGCCTTTGTTCTCTAAACACTGGAGGTAGAAGTGAAGGATGAGCATGTAATAGAGAGAAAGGCTTTTACCCCTGGGGCTGCAGGGTACACTGTGAGAAAAATCAGGAAATGAAATCAAATTCATCAGATTAAAATCTGTCACCTTAAAACCAGAGCCTAGTCCCAGGTGAGCCACAGCACATGGATATTGAGGCTTGAATGCTGCAGCTCAAATACTCAAATGTGAGTGAATAGCACACATCTCACAGCAGCACTAAAATCTTATAAAGCTGTATAAATGGAACGTAAGACAAGTGTTACTGCCATGGCTTTAACACTGTTACATGATACCGAAGAGATGGCAGGCATGGGGGGACATAGCAGTGACCGTACTGCTATGTCCCCCCACGCCTGCTTCACCTCAAGGAGCCTTGGAGGGTTAGGGGTATCCCTATAAATGATCTGCTTGCACACCTTCACCTTGCGCATGAGCAGATCCATTTTTTCAGTGGAAAATCTTACTAAAATCTGACCTGGCAAGAAAAGGAAACCAAAGGGTTGGACTGGCCTGGTCCTTGGGTGTGGAACCTTTGACGGACTGCTGTTTCCTGCCTCTGCGGTAACCGTACTCATTTCCTGTTTTCTGTGCCTGCATCGCGTTTGTGCTTGCTCCCAGATTGTTTAGGAATTAAACTCACTATTTTCTAGGTTCACCTGAATTTTTGAGTAACAGCATACACTTGCACTACTTAAGGACTTGTGTTGTACAAGTTATTGCTAATTACCAGATTTAATTTGCTACTTTTGGTTGGCTAGCTTAGAAGCCAGCGAAGCTTGTAGCTTAATTGAGAGCAATGCCTCCCCCCGTTCCTCTCCTCCTTTCTCTTGCTCGGAGTGTCGCATGTTCAGTTATACCTCTGCCTCCTTTAGCGATAATGGTACTTGTAATACTGTAAATGTCAGATGCTAGTAGCATTGGAGGCAAGGCTCACAGACTTAGAAGCGCGGCTCCGCACCATGGAGAACAGCCCAGTTAGCTATGCCCAGATAGCCGGTGTGGAGCCTCCTAGACGTAGCTTAGCCCAAGTTAGCTGCCCCCCCTCAGCGACACACCTGCTGAGAAAACAATTCTGGTATTTAGAGACTCCATAGTCAGAAACGTGAAGTTAGAGACACCAGCGGCCATAGTCAAATGTATTCCTGGGGCCAGAGCGGGCAACAATGAAGCCTATCTGAAGCTGCTGACTAAGGATAAACGTAAATACAGTAAGGTTATTATTCACGTCGGCGCTAATGACTCCCGACTTCACCAGTTGGAGGTCACTAAAATTAATGTTGAGTCGGTGTGTAACTTCGCTAAAACAATGTCTGACTCCGTAGTTTTCTCTGGATCCCTACCCAATGTGACCAGTGATGACATGTTTAGCCGCATGTCGTCATTCGACCGCTGGTTGTCTAGGTGGTGCCCATAAAATAACGTGGGCTTCACAGATGACTGGAAAACATTTTGGGGAAAACCAGGTCTGATTAGCATCCATTCCACTTTGGGTGGTGCGGCTCTCATATCTGGAAGAGTTTATTTTACAACCTGAATTATGACAACCCAGAGTCGAGTCCAGGACGCAGGGTAGCAGTCTTACACGCCACTCTGCTGTCTCTTTGCAGCTGCCACCCACCCAACACTCCCATTACCCCATAGAATCAGAATCAAAATCTACTTTATTGGCCAGGTGTGTTGGACACCCAAGGAATTTGACTCTGGTACATCAGCTCTCAGTGTGCAAACAGTAAACCAGCATAAGCATGTGTAATATAACAAAAATAAGCAGTATTTACAAGCAACAGAAAGTGCAAACAATATAGAATAATCAGTAAAAACAGACAGTAAAACCATGCAGACAACAAAGTGTGGATGTCTGATCGCAGGTGGGCCGGAGCTCACACCTCCTTGCTGGAATGTGATCTACACCGGGTGTCTGTGTGTGTGTGATGCTAATTTGTATGTTAAACTGGCCAGGTGGTCATCTCAGGATGTGGGCCCCTGGTCTCTGCGGGACATCCCAAGATAAAGCAGAACTTGGAATGTGCTATGTGGGTCTAGGTGTGAGTGCAAAACAAGCCAAGTTGTCTTTGTTAAAATGTGAATTGGCTGTCTGGTCACATATCTAGTCTCTACACGGAAGTTACAACATTCAAAGTAAGCAGATTCTGCTTCATTACAGCTGTAAGATATACAGTGCCTTGCGAAAGTATTCGGCCCCCTTGAACTTTGCGACCTTTTGCCACATTTCAGGCTTCAAACATAAAGATATAAAACTGTAATTTTTTGTGAAGAATCAACAACAAGTGGGACACAATCATGAAGTGGAATGAAATTTATTGGATATTTCAAACTTTTCTAACAAATAAAAAACTGAAAAATTGGCCGTGCAAAATTATTCAGCCCCCTTAAGTTAATACTTTGTAGCGCCACCTTTTGCTGCGATTACAGCTGTAAGTCACTTGGGGTATGTCTCTATCAGTTTTGCACATCGAGAGACGGAAATTTTTGCCCATTCCTCCTTGCAAAACAGCTCGAGCTCAGTGAGGTTGGATAGAGAGCGTTTGTGAACAGCAGTTTTCAGTTCTTTCCACAGATTCTCGATTAGATTCAGGTCTGGACTTTGACTTGGCCATTCTAACACCTGGATATGTTTATTTGTGAACCATTCCATTGTAGATTTTGCTTTATGTTTTGGATCATTGTCTTGTGGGAAGACAAATCTCCGTCCCAGTCTCAGGTCTTTTGCAGACTCCATCAGGTTTCCATCCAGAATGGTCCTGTATTTGGCTCCAGCCATCTTCCCATCAATTTTAACCATCTTCCCTGTCCCTGCTGAAGAAAAGCAGCCCCAAACCATGATGCTGCCACCACCATGCTTGACAGTGGGGATGGTGTGTTCAGGGTGATGAGCTGTGTTGCTTTTACGCCAAACATAACGTTTTGCATTGTTGCCAAAAAGTTCGATTTTGGTTTCATCTGACCAGAGCACCTTCTTCCACATGTTTGGTGTGTCTCCCAGGTGGCTTGTGGCAAACTTTAAACGACACTTTTTATGGATATCTTTAAGAAATGGCTTTCTTCTTGCCACTCTTCCATAAAGGCCAGATTTGTGCAGTATACGACTGATTGTTGTCCTATGGACAGAGTCTCCCACCTCAGCTGTAGATCTCTGCAGTTCATCCAGAGTGATCATGGGCCTCTTGGCTGCATCTCTGATCAGTCTTCTCCTTGTATGAGCTGAAAGTTTAGAGGGACGGCCAGGTCTTGGTAGATTTGCAGTGGTCTGATACTCCTTCCATTTCAATATTATCACTTGCACAGTGCTCCTTGAGATGTTTAAAGCTTGGGAAATCTTTTTGTATCCAAATCCGGCTTTAAACTTCTCCACAACAGTATCTCGGACCTGCCTGGTGTGTTCCTTGTTCTTCATGATGCTCTCTGCGCTTTAAACGGACCTCTGAGACTATCACAGTGCAGGTGCATTTATACGGAGACTTGATTACACACAGGTGGATTCTATTTATCATCATTAGTCATTTAGGTCAACATTGGATCATTCAGAGATCCTCACTGAACTTCTGGAGAGAGTTTGCTGCACTGAAAGTAAAGGGGCTGAATAATTTTGCACGCCCAATTATTCAGTTTTTTATTTGTTAAAAAAGTTTGAAATATCCAATAAATTTCGTTCCACTTCATGATTGTGTCCCACTTGTTGTTGATTCTTCACAAAAAATTACAGTTTTATATCTTTATGTTTGAAGCCTGAAATGTGGCAAAAGGTCGCAAAGTTCAAGGGGGCCGAATACTTTCGCAAGGCACTGTATAAAGCACTTGAACACAGCCGAGGCCAACAAAGTGCTTAACATAAGATACAATTCAAAACATCTAAAAACGTGACAACTACAATATTAAAATACCAATAAAATAACATAAAAGAACCAACATAGCAAAATAACAAAATACTATCAACCAAAA
Organism: Monopterus albus; assembly: GCF_001952655.1. Taxonomy (NCBI): domain Eukaryota; kingdom Metazoa; phylum Chordata; class Actinopteri; order Synbranchiformes; family Synbranchidae; genus Monopterus; species Monopterus albus. The sequence continues at coordinate 319,331 of NW_018128031.1, read as the reverse complement.
CTCAGCCCAAACAGAGTCTCATAGCATATCAAACGCCAAAGCATACAAGTGAGTCTTCAAGTAAGTTTTAAAAATAGCCAACGAGGCGGCCTGCCTGATGTAAAGGGGCAGCGCATTCCATAGCTTAGGAGCCACAATGGAAAACGCTCTGTCCCCTCTGAGTTTACGCCTGGCCCACGGTACCTCAAGCAAGAGCTGGTCAGCTGATCTGAGGCACCGAGAGGGACTATAAGGAAATAAAAGCTCAGCAAGATACAATGGAGCAAGACCATTCAAAGACTTAAAAACAAATAAAAATCTTAAAATGAGTCCTGAAAAACACTGGAAGCCAATGAAGGGATGCCAAAATAGGAGTTATATGCTCCCTTTTACGCACCCCAGCCAAGAGACGGGCAGCCGCATTTTGAACCAATTGTAGACGAGCCAGTGATGACTGGCTGACTCCGATATAAAGAGCGTTACAGTAATCCAAGCGTGATGTAATAAATGCATGGATTACTGTCTCAAAGTGCTGACGTGAAAGAAAAGGCTTTAGCTTCGCTATCTGCCTAAGGTGG
>NW_018128031.1:314349-318279 GCF_001952655.1 Monopterus albus | reverse complement strand
CATGTCGAAGTGTCCTTGAGCAAGACACTGTACCCCCAGTTGCTCCCGGTGATGTCACCGGTGTGTGAATGTGTGTGTGTTTGGGAGTGCAAATGGGTGAATGGCCAAATAGTGTGAAAGCTGTAAAGCATAGAAAGGCGCTATACAAATATAAGACCATTTACCAACTGTATCAGCAGCTCCTGGAGCAGGTCGAACGTCCTGAGTTGGCGCAGGAAGTACATCCTCTGCTGTGCCTTCTTGATGATGGTCCTGATGTTGGGCGTCCACTTCAGATCCTGGGAGATAGTGGAGCCCAGGAACTTGTAGGACTTTACTGCTGATACAGTGCTGCCAAGTATGACGAGGGGGGCTTCCTGAAGTCCACTGTTTTGAGCGTGTTCAGCTCCAGGTTGTTGCGACTACACCACAGGACCAGCTGCTCAACCTCTCATCTGTAGGCTGACTCATCACTGTCTCGGATGAGACTAATGACCGTTGTATCATCAGCAAACTTTAGGTGCTTGACAGAGGGGTCCTTCGAGATGCAGTCGTTGGTGTGGAGTGAAAACAGCAGAGGGGAGAGCACACATCCCTGGGGGGCACCTGTGCTGATCGTCCGGGTGCTGGATGTGGTTTTCCCCAGCCTCACCTGCTGCTCTGTCTGTCAGAAAGCTCGTAATCCACTGACAGGTGGGGGCAGGCACAGTGGGCTGGGTCAGTTTGGAGAGGAGGATGTCCGGGATGATGGTGTTGAACGCTGAGCTGAAGTCCACAAAGAGGGCCTGTCCATAGGTCCCTGTGGAGTCGAGGTGTTGCAGGATGTAATGCAGTGTCATGCTCACTGCTACCCACCCAACACTCCCAGTACCCCATAGAGACTGTGTCTGCCCCCTGCCCACCTAAATTATATAAATCAAGAATCAACTCAAGAGGAGTTATTCATAAGAACCCAATTAAAATTAAGACGACTCCACTATAGTAGAAAGTAATAGGACAATCAAATGTGGACTATTAAATATCAGATCTCTCTCATCTAAATCTATGTTAGTGAATGATTTGATAAGTGAACATCACATTGACTTACTGTGTCTTACTGAAACCTGGTCACAGCAGGAAGAATATATCAGTCTAAATGAATCCACTCCACCTGGTCACAGTAACTGTCACATCCCTGGAAACACAGGCCGAAGTGGAGGTGTGGCAGCAATCTTTGACTCAAGCCTATTAATTATTTAATTAACCCTAGACCTTAACATAGTTATAACTCATTCGAAAGTCTCACTTTGAGTCTTTCACACTCAAACTGTAAAACTCAAAAGCCAGTTCTATTTGTCATTGTATACTGTCCACCTGCTCCTTATTCAGAGTTTTTAAATGAATTCTCAGACTTTGTCTAATTTAGTGCTTAGTACAGATAAAATAATCATAGTAGGCGACTTTAATATCCATGTAGATGCTGACAATGACAGCCTCAACAATGCATTCTGTTCATTATTAGACTCAACTGGCTTTTCTCAACCCTTTCTCAACCCACTCACTGTTTTAATCACACTCTTGATCTTGTTCGGCTGTATGGCATTGAAACTGAACACTTAATAGTTTTTCCTCAAAACCCTCTTCTGTCTGACCATTTTCTAATAACTTTTGAATTTACATTAATGGATTGTACTCTATGTGGGAAACAGCTTTCCCTGGTAGGCTAGTGGTTAAGGCGCAGCGCAACATGTCTCCTGGACCCCATCCCGACCAGGCTGCTCAAAGTCGTCTTTCCCCTAATCAACAAATCCATACTAAATCTGATTAACCTTTCTCTATTAACAGGCTATGTTTCACAGGCTTTTAAGGTTGCAGTAATTAAACCTATACTCAAGAAGCCTACTTTTGACCCAGGTGTCCTAGCTAATTATAGATCAATATCCAATCGCCCATTTATTTCTAAAATTCTGGAAAAAGCCGTTGCTAAGCAGTTATGTGACCACTTGCACAAGAATGATTTGTTTGAGGATTTTCAGTCAGGCTTTACAGTCCATCATAGTACAGAAACTGCATTGGTGAAAGTCACCAATGATCTTCTCCTAGCCTCAGATAAAGGACTTGTCTCCATACTGTAAGACCTCTTAAGTTGCCAAAAAAGCAACTGCTACATGGCCACAAGTAGTTTGCAAAGTTACAGGTACTCATGTCTGAAAGGGGCTTGTAAAGACTTTCACATGTGTGAGGAAATGGGGAATAATCACAGGAGACACTTTGAGCTTTTGTAAAAACCAAGCTTTGTCATGCCAAGGAGGAGCCCTACAGAAGTGGGGACAGGATCCTGTATAACCAGGCCAGAAACACACTGACTAAGGAGACCAGGGTGGCAAAGAGGAGCCACTGCCAACAACCATGTGTCACCGTGGAGAGGCCTACCATCACCAGCCATAGGGAATCATCCCACCATGCTGCTGTGAGCTACCAACTGGCAGATAATCTTAATATATTTTACTGCAGGACTGAGAAGCGGCACTTCACTTCAGATCAGAAGAGTTTTTCACAGCCTGGAAATAACACATAGGAAAGCCCTTCGTAGTGCCAGAACCGTATTTTATTCATCACTGATTGAGGAAAATAAGAACAACCCCAGGTTTCTTTTCAGCACTGTAGCCAGACTGACAAAGAGCCACAGTGCTGCTGAGCTTTACATTTCCTTAGATCTCAGCAGCAATGACTTCATGAGCTTCTTTACAAATAAAATCACAACTATTAGAGAAAAAATTGGTCGGACCACTCCCACAGCTCTCGCAGATGTGCCATCTACTACAATGGCTTTAGAAACATCTGTAAGACCTCATTTATACTTGGACTACTTCTCCCCTATAGATCTCTCAGAGTTGACCTCAACAATTGCTTCATCTAAATCATCAACATGGCTCCTGGACCCCATCCCGACCAGGCTGCTCAAAGACGTCTTTCCCCTAATCAACACATCCATACTAGATCTGATTAACCTCTCTCTATTAACAGGTTATGTTCCACAGGCTTTTAAACTTGCAGTAATTAAACCTCTACTCAAAAAGCCTACTCTTGACCCAGGTGTCCTAGCTAATTATAGACCAATATCCAATCTCCCATTTATTTCCAAAATCCTTGAAAAAGCTGTTGCAAAGCAGTTATGTGACCACTTGCACAAGAATGATTTGTTTGAGGATTTTCAGTCAGGATTTAGAGTCCATCATAGTACAGAAACCGCATTGGTGAAAGTCACCAATGAAATGTCCACACAAGAAAGGTGTTCCATCAGGGGTTGGTTCGCACAAGTATATAAAGACAAACACACACGCACACACCACATGTCAGGAATCGGCGCGTTATGCTGCCAAAAATGTTGAGGGTGAACTCAATTAAAAGGCCAGACAAGGAAATGTAAAACAAAACCGTCTCTTTAATAAGAGAACTAACGCTAAACAAAACCATACAAGACACGGTGAAACACAAAAATCACAGGTCGGTATAAACAGTCCGAGATCAGAGCCAGCAAACACATACAGCAGAGGAATCCAAATACGTAGTCCAAAGGGAAGTCCGATAATTATACACAGTGACAGTCTGAAGCAAGAGGGCAAGGCAGAACAGAATAGTCAGAGGAACAAGCCGGGTCAAAAACACAAAGTACCAAAACCGAAAAATGCTGGAGAGTGAGAGGTGGCGTCTAGAACAATCTGGCTGGGATTGGTGGGTGAAGGCTGCTTATGATGCGGTGCAAACTATAATGAGCAGGTGAAACTAATGCGGGTGATGAAGAAAGTAAAAAGACCAAAACTGTGGTGAAACAAAACAGGACGTAGCATCAAAATAAAAGCCTGACAGGAAGCAACACAGAACCGAATCATGACACCACACACACACACACACACACACACACACACACACACACACACACACACACACACACACACCACACACACACAC
>NW_018128031.1:302565-310590 GCF_001952655.1 Monopterus albus | reverse complement strand
GTCAATATGGGGTGCTGTGTGTACATTAATGAGGAAAAAAATGAACTTAAATGATTTTAGCATATGGCTGCAATATAACAAAGAGTGAAAAATTTTAAGGGGGTCTGAATACTTTCCGTACCCACTGTATATGCCACCATTACACATCACTAACTTTGTGTCTCCTCTCTCCCGTAGCGTGTCCTCTCTCTCTCCTTGTACCTTTCTGCAGGTTGCCCTGGCTCTGGAGCTTTATGTTTCTGATGAGCAGTTACTGGCCACATCTACCTGACCAGTGTTTGATTGTTTGTTGTGTCTTGTTGCTTTTCTTCTTTTCTCTCTCCTCTATCCACTCACCCCAACTGGTCAAGGCAGAAGGTTGCCCACCAAGAGCCGGGGTCTGTCGGAGGTTTCTTCCGTTAAAGGGAGTTTTTCCTCCCCACTGTCACCAAGTGCTTGCTCAAGGGGGATTTGTTGGGTTTTCCCTCTGTAATAATAGCGATAACAGTAAGGTGTAGGCAACCCGCGGCTCTGGAGCCGCATGCGGCTCTTCAGCCTCCTTGCTGTGGCTCTCTCCGGGGAGACATGCTGAAACGCTTCGCTGCTTGTCTGGAACATGTGAAAACCTTCTTGGAAAGCAAAGGCCTCAGCTATCCCGAACTGGGAGACCTCGATTGGCTGGAAAAGTTTTATTTCATGGTAGATAAGACAAGTCACTTAAGCGCGCTTTCCCAGGGAAAGGGAAGCATGGCCCTGCAGTTGCTGGAGGATGTTCTGGTGTTTGAGCGCAAGATGACAGCATTTGCCAGAGATGTACAAAGAGGTACGTTCTCTCTCTTCCCCTCCCTGAGAGAGTTCAAAGAAGAGAATAATCACATAAATTGTGATTATTTACAAATTGCAATTATGGCAATGCAAGCTGCATTTGGAGTAAGATTCATCAGAAAGGAACAAAACACTCTGTCTTTCCCTGTCACACCGCTGGACATCGACCCATCTCTGCTGAACATATCCACATTCACAGAGATAAGTCAGCCTGATCTTGAAATTGAACTGGCTGACATAACGGATAAAGACTTATGGGTATCCAAGTTCAAAAGACTGACAGCGGATCTTGAAGAATTCGCCCGTCAGAAGGCCAATCTCGCTAAACAGCACAAATGGAATGATATTGAAAACCTCCCCAAACCCGACAAACTTGTTTTTGAAACATGGAGTGCCATTCCCGACACGAATATTTTAATATTAAAACAATAGCTACAGTGTTTGTTGGTTGCACTGTTAATCACTCAAAAGGCCAATTAAAAGTTAGCTACTGGTGCTGTACAATACACTGATCAGCCATAACATTATGACCACTGAGAAAGAAACCTGAAGAGGATGAGAGCACACTGAAATGGACTTGTCAAAAAATTTAATGTTTGTTTACTTTTTTTAAAACTGCAACTATATGTTTTTTTTTTATATTAAAGTGGGCTACGTTTAATTTGAACTTTTACACAAATATGGGAAGGACTCAAAAAGTAGTTCAGTGTTTAATGAATTTCAAAGTAGGCCTACACATGCACATTGCACTTCTGTTTGTTGTATTCTGTTGTTGTAACAGGTGAAATTATAAAAAGATTAAAATTTTTTAAAGTTTATAAGCTGTGTTATGTTTTGTGGCTCCAGACTATTTTTCTTTAGTGGAAGAGGGGGCAAAATGGCTCTTTTGATAGTAAAGGTTGCCGACCCCTCTAGACCTTACTCTGTAAAGTGTCCTGAGATGACTTTTGTTGTGATTTGGCACTGTATAAATAAAAATTGATTTGATTTGATTTCCAGTATGTTAACACTCTGCCAAATGTTCAAACTCACACGACTTTTGAAGGGGATGCGAGGTAACACACTAATTGGATAATTGCATGTTATGCCCAGAACACACCCCTGCTTTAATGAGGAGATCAAGTACAGCCCTTTTGCTGCTCGGACAGGCACTTGAACAGTTTTGCCTCATTGTCAAATTACCAAAATAAACATGGATACACCCAAACAGAACTTGTGCCAATACAACTTGATCAGATGCCGTGGATCCTTGAAATAGGGCCCTTGGAATGTCCTCTGCTGCTGTTGTTGCTCTCCTCCATGACTATTTCATAGATGCAATAAGAAAAATGGGATCCCAGACTCAAAGATGGTGCCCAGTCACTTGGAATGGGAATTGCTCACCTGGCACAGAAGCCCAAAGATTTCTGTAGCTTCCTGGTTTGCTTACATTCTGTGTGGCCCACTACATGTGCATATGTTTCTCCACTTCCCTTCACCTGTACAGCCCTGCTTGGCCCATAGGATTTACACTGCAATGGTGTCACAATTTAAAACCCAATTTTCTAGGCTCTGGACAGGTTTTGAGTGTAAAACCTTCATGGATTAGTAAGAGTATTAGTATTACTGTTGTTAGTATTAGTAAAAGTAATTGAACTGGTTTGCAGTTTGAGGTGCCCTGTCAACAGTTTTACAGACACTTCTTTTATCTTTGTTGTCTATGGAGAAAATGTTTTTGGGGGCTGAAAAATTGACTTAACAGCTGCACCCAGCTTTAATAATCAGTCTGTGAGGGGCCAACACTGAATGATGGTGACAGGCGATATGCACATGTACAAACAAGTGAGATGTGTAAAAAAAAAAAAAAAAAAAAAACAAGTCAAAAATGGAATATGAATTGGATCTAGGAACACATACACAAGTGGCCCAGATCTGATTTGGAAAACAGTGAATTTGTTCAGACATCTATGAAAAGGGTCACTTGGAGGAAAAATTTAAAAAAATATAACTTGCTTCAACAGGTAATGTGAACATAGCCTAAGTTGGACCCAAATGGACTAATTTTTACTTCTGACCTGACCCTAAGTGATCAAACTGTGTGGCTGGCATGGACAACCAGAATTAAGGTTCATTAAAATACTTGCTTTTTACTAAATTAAATTAAAATGTTGCCAAAAATAGCAGACAGATTAATAGATAATGTAAAACAGTTATTAGTTGTAGTGCTGCAGGGGGATGCTAGAAATACAGAGTGGCAAAAACAAACAAACAAAAGAAATTATGGCCTCGCTTAATATTTGTCTTTATTTACAGCTCTACCTGAGAGCGAGCCTATCCAAATCCGGCGATGACAGATTTGTCCTGAGTCCTGAGCTTGAGACCATCTCAGAACTCCTGACTCATTCAACTGTTGCCCAAAGAGGCTTCAAACCAGAACTTCTCTCCTCCTGGCCATGTGGAAGCTCCAAAGCTAATGGCTAACTCCTGCTAACAGCTAAGTGCACTCTGGCTAACTGATGTCTCATGAAAACCGTAATTAGCTATTAGTTACCAAATTAAAATCTATAACTTATAGCAATTGACAGTTATTTTGCCTCTCCATATTTGTGATTAAACCCCAGAATTTAGATCTAGAATCTAGCTTAAATTCTGACCAGAACAACTATCTTCCACCATTGCTAACAACAGACAGTTTGGTCATTCATTCATCAGAGCATTCACAAATGTACCATTTGAATCACGTGTTTCCTCCCAATCATTTCCCCTGTCTACATATTGTAAATAAATTTATTTAGCTTATAACTGGCTTCTTTAAGTCATTTTTGGGCTACTTCTGTTTCCAGTAAATGGGTCCCTTGAACTTTTAGGATTCATTATTTTCAGACTTAGACTGATTTAATTACTCTAATTATTTAATAGTTTGGAGGAACTATAACTATCTTGTGCTGTAATCTAATAAGGTATTTGAATTTTAAATATTAATATTCCTTTTCATAAGTGTAGTCATTTCCGCTACAAAACGTTTTAGTACTATAAGTTATATAAGTTACACTTTGTGACCACATTGGTTACTCTTTATACTTTTTGCTCAATAAAGGAGCCCATATTTTCCAAAAAATGCTTCCAAAATGTGTTTTCCTCAAAACATTTAATAAAAGAATTTAGCTTGTCTTACCTGGCCCTTAATAATATGCATGAAGCGTGACATTAATTCTGGACACTCCAGCAGGAAATGGAAGTGGTTAAAGATGATCTTTGGATTCCTGATGAAGAGGGAGACGAGAGATGAACAGAGAAAGAAACAACACAGCAAAAAGTGACTGAACAAATGAAAAAGTGGAAATAAATTAAGAGCAAAGAAGGTGCAGGCTTGTTGATTTGATACCTTGTCTCTAAGTACTGTAAGAGGAGGCTGATGTGTTGGCAAAGGGCTACACTTACTTACCTGGTTACAAAACACTTGAGAACCTCATCATGCTTGCAGACAAACTCTATGAAGCGAGGGGACGTCATTCTGGGCAAGGAAAGAGGGAAATGAAGATTGAAGAAGACAGAGGAAGAAAGGAAAAGAATTCAATAACAGCAACATCCTAGAAGCAATATCTGTTTCACAGTTAGATGGCTAATTTCTATCTGAGATGGCAAAATCTCTTCAATGAGAATGATGGGTCATAAAAGAAGAAATCTCTCATCCCTTATGCTGATGGACTGCAAGTTATAACAGGCAAGTACAACAAAGAAAGACAGCTCATTTCAACAAATGTGTCAATAACAGGCCTCTACTGGCATTTAATTAAGCATCTTTAATGATCTAATTACACATAATTATTAACCTGGAGAAGGGCTGATACAAAGAGAGAAATGTTGGAAGAAACTGGAGGTAGCTGAAGCAAGGCTGGTCACATTGTGAACTATAGGGAGGCATGTGATCTCTCCCAAATTCATTCAAATTCAAAAAGCCTAAACATCCACCCAGAGTCATAAAGAAATATGTTCAAAGACAAGAAGAACACAGAGTCCTGCAGCAGATGGTTTGACCCTCAATTCAGCATCATGGAGTCAGTCTGGGATTACATGAAAAGACAGAAGGCACTCAGACAGCCTGAATTCACAGGAGAATGGTGGTACCATCTCCACGATGGTGGAATGACCTTCCTGCCAAGAACTTTGAAAAACTGTGTGCAGGTATACTGAAGAGAGCTAGTGTGTTTTAAAGAAAAAGGCTAGTCACAGCAAATACTGACTTTTCTTTTTGCTGCACTTTGTAACAACTTAGTTTCATCAGTAGGTTTGATATAGTAATGTGGTAGATTACATGATTTTTGTAGTATCAAGGGCATAGTTTTGCCTATGGACCGCAGGGACATGTCCCTACCAATATTTTGGGAGAGCAGAAATGTTCCTATCAATATTTGAGCACAGCAGGGACCGTCTACAACAGGGGTGGGCAAACCTGGTCCTCAAGTGTCACTGCCATTCCCACTGCTGATTACCTGGATCAGGAGTGTTCAGTCGATCAGAAGCTGGAAGACACCAATTCACTTTGTCCTTCCTCATTCCATGGCATCTTAGATGAGGACCAGGATTGCCTACCCCTGGTCTGCAAAGTGCAACACTGAAAAGAGAGAGGCCTACTACAAAAATATTCAATAACTTTATTCTTAACCAGTATAGTGTCACCAAAATCACTTCACACATTAATAGCCAGCTGATGACTGCACAACAACACTTACTTTGAAAAAATATGCTTTGGTTTAGTTTTGGTGAATTTTTATTGGAAAAATAGTCAATAACTTCACTGTTAGACAGCAGTGTCACCAAAATCACTCATAATTATGGACAGGCTAGAAATTCCATAATACATGTAGGAAGCAGCATCAGGCAGATGAGTGAAGAGGTGCATCTTCAGTGTATCAGGTGAGGCTGTAATGAGGGGGTGGGGGGACCTTGCTGTTAAACAAACCCTCTATAATGTCCAGAATATTCCCAGTGCACAACAAAGACAAAATGTAGTTTCCCCCCCACTGTATTATACAGACACTATGTACAAGACAACCACCACCAGTCCTACAAACCCAGAATCACTCCCTCAGTTCAACAACAAGATTCCCTTAAATCCAATATACACACACACACACACACACACAGACACCTGAGTCTTTTGCACTGCAAGCTTCTGCCAATAGCTGATACGTGGGGCAAGCATCAGGGCCCACCAAAAATACATGGAGTGATCCTCCTGTCTGATTATCCAACTTTGTAAAGTTTTCTTCGTCTCCATAAGCTGATTTACCTCCCGTACAATGCCAACTGGTGAAGACTGCTCCCAGGTTTGAACAATGAGTTAGCGGTGTTCAGCTGTCCAAATTCCGGCAGGGAAAAGATGGAATGTCTGATGGTGAAAGGATTGGGATGACTGCTGGAGACTGTCGACTGGAGGGTGCGGTGGATAAGAGAGGAAAGATAAACGTAGCTTACACAAACTTGATTACAGTGGTCAGATAGTGAATCAGTTTTCACCAAGGACTTCCAGGATTAAATGCCACCCCCCACACACACACACTCCCACACACAAAAAACATAAGAAAAGAGCAGTCCTTGTCCTTACAGCAGTTCATTTCATAGATCCTCCTCCCACTCAGATCATTTTGGTGCTCAGAGGAAAGCAGGGATTCTGCTCGGGTGTTGGTTGCACAAAGGAGCACAAAAGTCTCTACCTACGTCCATCCTCTGAGCCAGTGAAGACACAGTGGATATTGTATATTTATTGGGGAAATGTTCCTAATGATATCTCTAACATGTTGTATGTTATGTGCCAACACTAATAATTTCATGTCAGAATGCTTTCTCCATGAGGGTCAGTGATTTACAACACTGGATTTACTTCCAGTGAAAAAAGTTTAAGGTCTCCCAGATTATGAAAAAAACATTTATCCTAACTAAAGGTTGAAGTGTAACCAGCAAACAATAGTGACGTGTGACATATTCTTGGTAACACTGGATAAGAATAAAGTTATTGAATATTATTGTAGGCCTCTCTCTTTTCAGTGTTGCACTTTGTAGACAGTCCCTGTGCACTCACCTCACAGCCAGCTGCACATTGAGACCAATGTTATTTGTCTGGAGCAGGGGAGGGCTCATTTTGATAAAAATGAGTTGTCTACACTACTGTGAAACAAAGAGGTTCCATTTATATTTTAGCAATGTTTCGCTATCGACCTGGAAACTTTGAATCCACGAATGTCTTTCCTACTTTACCAGAGTCGGCCACTATAACATACTGATGTCAGCACTCTGACTGACAGCTGTCACCTCTTCTGTGTATGGGAGAAAATATGACATTTGTGAGTAAAGTGAGCTTTAGATCACCCCCACCCTTTCAGTAGGTCAAACACATCATAATGATATAATATGACTTCACTCGAAAGATGATGTGCATGTTGTTTGCACAAATATTACTAGGGACATTTCTGTCATCCAAAAATACTGGTAGAGACATGTCCCTACCGTCCAAAACTGTGCAAAACTATGCCTTTAGCAAGGTCATTTGTAGTGTTTTACTGGTAAGCTTTCTAACATCAAAGTTTGTCAGACCACTTTCTGACTGGCACCCCAGCTATATAAACCAGAAAACCACCACAAGCCACACTTAATTAGTTATTTATAGGAAGTAGTAGCTGCTGTAGTAGGAGTAACAGAAGTAGGTATGAGTGGTGATGGTAGCAGTGGCAATCTGTATACTAGGGCTACTTGTAGTAATTTGTCAAATGAATGCAGACTATCCATAGAGGTTTATACAACTGAAGCAAATATATGTCCTTGCAGTCTCATGGACACACTGAGCTGCACAGATTAATGCAAGACAACTACCAACAGGACAGAAACTCAGACTGTCTACAGAAGACACATCTCAGCTGTGTTTTTCAGTCTCCCACTTCGCATGAACATACAGCATGTGCATCTGTTTTAATCACTACAGCTGCAAAGACAGCTTGAGTTGCACCCAATAGTGACCAGCACACATACAGTAGCTAGGTGATTTTTTAGCTACAAGCACTGCCAAAATGCATCTTAGACAACTGTAGTACTATGGCTGAACATTTCTGATGTGACACTGACCAAAGTTCCTTCCCTATTTTCACAACATAACCAATATAAACACAATACTGGACTGCTCAGGTGGAAATAGAACTCATGAAATACTACAGAGACAGCAGCAGTAGCAAAAGGAAAGAGGTAAGA
>NW_018128031.1:297294-302537 GCF_001952655.1 Monopterus albus | reverse complement strand
CCGATCTGCTGTTCTGAGATCTCTCCACAGGTGCTCTATGGGATTTAGATCTGGACTCATTGCTGGACACTTCAGACCTCTGACAGAGACCCAGCTTTCTGACACTGGGCCCTATATTGTGCCCCAAAATTCACTGGTGGTCTTCAGATTTCATAATGCCATACACACAGTCAAGACACCCAGTGCCTGAAGCAGCAAAGCAACCACAAAACATCAGTGAACCTCCACCGTGTTTGACTGCGGGACCATGTTCTTTTCTTTGAAGGCCTCATTTTGTTTTCTGAAAATGATCAAAAAGCTCTATTTTAGCCTCATCTGTCCACAGGAAATTCTCCCAGAAGAACTGTGGCTTCCTCATGTAAGTTTTGGCAAACTCCAATATGGCTTTTTTATGTTTCTGTGTCAGCAGTGGGTCCCCTGGGTCTCCTACATAGCGTAGTCATTAGCAACAGTAGTAGTTGTCACTGTGGTAGTAGTAGTGGTATAGTAGTAAGCTGCCCAGTGTTTCATTGTTTGTTGTTGTGTCCTGTTGCTTTTCTTCTTTTCTCTCTCTTCTATCCACTCACCCCAACTGGTTGAGGAAGAAGGCCACCCACCAAGAGCTGGGGTCTGTCGGAGGTTTCTTCCGTTAAAGGCAGTTTTTCGTCCCTGCTGTTGCTAAGTGCTTGCTCAAGGGAGATTTGTTGGGTTTTTCCTCTATAATAATAATTGTAAGGTAACCTTACTTTGTAAAGTGTCCTGAGATGACTTGTGTTGTGATTTGCGGTATACAAATAAAACTGAATTGAAGTGAACTGTGACAGCAGTATTAGTATCAGCAGTTGTACTTGTGGCTATAGCATTATAGCATCTAGTATGGTAAAAGCACTAGTGTCAACAGTAGTACAGCCGTAGAAGTACTGGCAATAGTAGTAACAGTGTATGGCCTGTGCTGTCATGCACCTACAGTAAACTGATTATCGTTTGGAGCACTGTGACACATTTCTCATTATTGTTTTATAAAACAGTCAATCAACTAATAGAGGAAATAATCAAATTAACTGTTTTCATTCCCTTGAGGGTCGTTGTAGTTGATAATAATAGTAACTGTGTAATACTGTGAAACTGTGATATTTTTTGAGACAGTTATTGTACCATGAAAATATCATACTGTTGCAACCCTAGCTGGTACTCATGTCACTCTGCAGCTCACTGTGCATCTTCTGTGAATCCATTTTCTTCCACAGTTCTACTGTTGGGAAAAGCACAACTGTGTCTATCATTCTGTGATAAAAATATGTAAAAGAAGTGAAAGCTGTGGTCATTAGGACAAGATAGAGGTCATGTTTTATACTAGTTCAACAGCTTCCTCACTCTAGGTGTTCTGTCACCACTACAGCCTGACTGTTTCTCTTCATAAAGATAATGTATAGTGTTTCTCATTTTTACCTGTTTAAAAAAAGATTCAAAGAAAATAGAATCGTTTGAAAAAAATGAATGAAATTTAAAAGTTTAATCGACTGTAGAGCAACCTCATCACCAGTGAGCCGTGGGCGTCCATGACCGTCTCAAGTTCACCATTTGTCCTTCCTTAGACACTGTTGGTAGGTACTAACCACTGCAGACCAAGAACACCCACCAAGACCTGCAGTGTGACTGGGTCAGAGATGCTCTGACCCAGTCATCTCACCATCACAGTTTGGCCCTTGTCAAAGTCACTCACATCCTTACACTTGCCCATTTTTCCTGCTTCCAACACATCAACTTCAAGGAATGAATGCTCACATGTTGCCTAATATACCCCACACATTGACAGGTGCCACTGTAGTAAGATAATCAATGTTATTCACTGCACCTGTCAGTGGTCATAGCATTATGGCTGATTGGTGTATTACTTAGTATAGTGATTAGATATGACAGCTGACAGACTGAAAGTGAGTACAGACCCTTGTGGCATCTGACATGAGCAGCACATATAGAAGGCCTGGATCACAGCGCTGAGCCGACTGGCTGTCATGGAGATGACATCCTCCCCGTCAGCATACATCTCTGTTTCCATGATGATCTGGGGGTCTAGCAAAGAAGGAAGCTTTGGTGTGGAGCCAGAGTGGTCAACCTCTCGCTGTTTGAGAAGCAGAGAGGCTATCTCGCTGCTGGAGGACGAAGACGGGCTCTTCCTGTTGTTGTCCAGCTCTGTGGAGATAAGCACCAGCCACTCTTCCAGAGAGTGCCACAGCAGCTCCAATGGCTGCAGAGAGACAGACAGGAGGTGAGAAACACACAGAAGCAAAGAGAAAATAAAGCGAATGATCCATAAAGACATTACAAGAGAGGAGGGAATTTGACCTTCAGAGTATCTGCAGGTTGTAAACACTGTCATTCAATTAAGGCTCATTTCAAAGACATAAAGCTCCACAGTACAAGCAATGAAAATGCAGAATTTACAAAAGGTCAGTGGGCCTCATTCACAAACCGTACACTCACACAAATCTGTGCTTAAACCATGTGCATGAACAATTTATGCACAAATCCAGGATTTATCAATATTTTCTTAGCTAATTTGGTTGTGCTCTGCAAACAAATTTAGGACTGTCTCAGACCCTGCATGAGTAAATGATGGACCAGCTGTCTTATAAATGCAAACACATTTTATCTAAATGCACATTATATTAAAAATACTTTAATATAATTAACTATATAATTAATCTACTTGAATATAATTTATGGCTTTAGACATTAATTTACTAATGCTTTGGCCAAATGCAGCCTATTAAATAACTATGAAGCTGACGCCCTTTCATCCTCATCAGTTACTGTCAGAATTCAAATATTCACCTATCCCAGTCCCAGTGTTTTGGTCCTAGCTTACCAGTACATGAGAATGTCCATATTGAAATATAACAGTGCTGGTTTTCATTGTTTTTATTGACATGGCCCATAAAGAGGGGCGGTTCCTACCAATTTCTAGTGCCATGAAATTGCACATACAGTGGTGTGAAAAAGTGTTTGCCCCCTTACTGATTTCTTATCTTTTTGCATGTTTGTCACACTGTAATGTTTCAGATCGTCAAACAAATTTATATATTAGTCAAAGATAACACAAGTAAACACATCATGCAGTTTTTAAATGAAGGTTTTTATTATTAAGGGAAAACAAAATCCAAAACTATAGATCCCTGTGTGAACAAGTGTTTGCCCCCCTGTCAAAACACTGGTTTATCGCACCTGAGTTCAATTTCTCTGGTTTTCGGGCATGAACTGCCTTTTTAAGGTCATGCCACAGCATCTCAATTGGATTCAGGTCAGGACTTTGACTAGGCCACTCCAAAGTCTTCATTTTGTTTTTCTTCAGCCATTCAGAAGTGGACTTGCTGGTGTGCTTTGGATCATTGTCCTGCTGCAGAACCCAAGTTCGCTTCAGCTTGAGGTCACAAACGGATGGCCGGACATTCTCCTTCAGGATATTTTGGTACACAGCAGAATTCATGGTTCCACTTATCACAGCATGTCTTCCAGGGCCTGAAGCAGCAAAACAGCCCCAGACCATCCCACTACCACCACCATATTTTACTGTTGGTATGATGTTCTTTTTCTGAAATGCGGTGTTACTTTTACGCCACACATAATGGGACACACACCTTCCAAAAAGTTCAACTTTTGTCTCGTCTGTCCACAGAGTATTATCCCAAAAGTCTTGGGGATCATCAAGATGTTTTCTGGCAAAACTGAGACGAGCCTTTATGTTCTTTTTGCTCAGCAGTGGTTTTCGTCTTGGAACTCTGCCATGCAAACCATTTTTGCCCAGTCTCTTTCTTATGGTGGAGTCATGAACACTCAGCTTAACTGAGGCAAGTGAGGCCTGCAGTTCTTTGGATGTTGTTGTGGGGTCTTTTGTGACCTCTTGGATGAGTTGTCGCTGCGCTCTTGGGGTAATTTTGGTCGGCTGGCCACTCCTGGGAAGGTTCTCCACTGTTCCATGTTTTCGCCATTTGTGGATAATGGCTCTCACTGTGGTTCGCTGCAGTCCCCAAGCTTTAGAAATGGCTTTATAACCTTTTCCGGACTGATAGAGCTCCATTATTCTCTTTCTCATTTGTTTTTGAATTTCTTTGGATCTCGGCATGATGTCTAGCTTTTGAGGATCTTTTGGTCTACTTCACTTTGTCAGGCAGGTCCTATTTAAGTGATTTCTTGATTGCGAACAGGTGTGGCAAGAGAAATTGAACTCAGGTGCGATAAACCAGTGTTTTGACAGGGGGGCAAACACTTGTTCACACAGGGCTCTATAGTTTTGGATTTTGTTTTCCCTTAATAATAAAAACCTTCATTTAAAAACTGCATGATGTGTTTACTTGTGTTATCTTTGACTAATATATAAATTTGTTTGACGATCTGAAACATTACAGTGTGACAAACATGCAAAAAGATAAGAAATCAGTAAGGGGGCAAACACTTTTTCACACCACTGTACGTAGCCAATGATAAATGGTAGACACCCGCAGCCTATTAAAAGGCATGCAGGTTCTGATTTACCTCCAAGCAAGTGTTAAACCTTGCTGGAAGACACTGCAGCCTGTGCCTGCAGGAGAGAGCACATCTTTAGAGGTCGACATAAGATGTGCAAAGAAAGTGACAAATGGCTTATCACCCGTTCCCAACAGGTTTTGCTGCAGGAAGTGTTCGGACACAGCTCTCACCCGATACCGCCTCAGGTTTGAGTCCTGTCCTGCTTCTCTCTTGCAACTTCACCGCTTTGTCCATGAGACACCTCTAGGAAAACATTTCCTTATATGCAGAAATGGAGGCATGGTAAGAACATTTCTATGCACATACAGTTTTAGTGGAGGAGGCTCAATATGAGGAACATTATCAGGACTTTCTAACGACCAGCACAAAACTGTTATTAAAGGGTTGGACTGAAACTTCCTTACTTGGATTTCTTTACTTACCTCTTGTGCTATCTAGCTCCTCAAAGCTGTGTTTTATTTGACCAAGTTTTGAGATATCTGTCTCTGACTGCCTCAGATTGTTTCTGCCTCAGCATCAATAAAAATCCAGGTGACCCCAGGAGGAAACATGTAAATAACGCAGACAAACCTAGACACCTTATTTAAAATTCAGAGAAGATGCTCAGACTTGCACAGGCATGTGCACACACATCTTCCATTCATTATGACCCAGTCCCCGAAGAAAGCCCTAATTTCAGCTGTCAGCTGTTACTGAGATCTGACAGTTCCCTCTCCGCAAAAGGATATGATGAGAAT
>NW_018128031.1:290437-297268 GCF_001952655.1 Monopterus albus | reverse complement strand
TGGAGGACACTGTACTATTCCTCTCATTTCCAAATTTTGCCAAGACTGGAAAACAAAGCTTTCAGGTTTTTAAGGACGCACAGAAACCCCATGTTTATACACCTCCTACTAACCTTGAAGACCTGGCTGCGAGGCGTCTTGTTGCCGTTGTAGCCCATGTCATTGCCGCTGTTTGGTGATGAAGGCCCCAGACAGAACACATGACAGAAAATACGAACAATTCTCAGCAAACTCTTCATCTGAGCTTCATAACTGCTGGACAGGCTGAGGAGGGACAAAGGGAAAAGGAGGGACTGTCAAGCACATCTTAACAATTGACAGTCAACAGTCAATCTGTAATACTACATAAAATGGGTTTTAATTTTTATTTACAGAATCAGCATGATGGAAGAGGATGACAAAGACAACAAACTTCCTTTTTTACATTTCTGGTTGTGTATGGATTTAAAGATTATGGAATCATTCTCAAAAACAGAATAACCTGATTACTCATAAAACTATAAGTTAAGTACAATTAAAACTAGACAAATGCTCATTTATTTTACAATAATGTCTGAAGAACTGACATTTAAGAAGACCATTACATATACAACATAAACAAGAGAAGAAAAGCAAATGTATGAATCTAATGTACCTGAGAAGCTTGTGTCCATTGGTGGTAGCCACTTCAGCCAGACTGGTCAAGATCCTGTGGTAATGGCTGTCACTCTGCTGAGAGACATGCTCCAGAACCTGCCTGAGCTAAACACACACACACACATTGCTTTTCATTCCTTGTGGAAATTTTATATTGACCTAGTCATTTCCTAGAGACTTATCCCAACCTTAACCATAACCACTACATGCCTAACCCTAACCTTAAACTCCCCCAAACCTGAAACCATGCTGTCACCATAAAATTAACAGCCTTTGGTCCCCATGAGGACAGTGAGTTCCCACAGTGTGAGTGTGTTAACAGGTTTTAGGCCCCACAAGGGCAGATGTTCAAACACGGGGCCGATCAAAAAATGTAGAGACAGTCTGCTCATACCATGTTCTCCTTAATCTCATCATTCTGTGTCATCTGGATGAGAGTCTGGAACAGTCTGCTGTGGTGCTGAATGAGGATTTCACAGGTCTCCCCATATCCACCCTGAAACACACAGGAGGAACGGAAACCACAAGAGTTCAACATAAACTGAACAACACAACACAAAGAGGAAAAAAGAGTAAAACACTTGAAAGGTTAAAGGCAATGAAATGCTCACCTGCACACAAAGATCCAGAGGGGTGATTCCATTTTTGTCAGCGAGGTATTTGGCTCCTCGAGAGAGCAGGATCTGTGCTGTGTCTCTTTGGCCGTGGCTACGGAATAATGTAGGTTACAATATGGCTGGAGCAATGGTTTGTCCAATACTGGCACTCAGATATGTAAAGCTAAATATGGATATTCAGAATATTACAATCCTTAATATTTTGGAATATTTCAGCATTCTGATTAATAACAATGAAAAGCCAACTCCTATTTGCCAAGTCATTTTCTAAATTAAAGGATGTGCATCAGTGCATCTCCACTCCTGAGCTGTTAGTATGAAATGTAAAAGAGGTGATTTGGGACCACAAAATAAAAGTCCATTATTACAAAGGCATCACTGATGACATCACCTGCAAGCAAAGTAAAGCGGTGTGGCTCCAGAGACATTTGGCCGGTTGATGTCAGCTCCACTGTCCAGAAGACACAACACAGTCTGCACAGACACAACCCAAACTCATATCAAATACAGTGAAATTTTTCACCGACATACTGAATAGCAAGAGAAGAAAACCCAGATAATATTTGGTATATTCAAGTACAACAATTTGAGTTAAGCGTTCAAGGTATACAGTTCACAATCATCAATATGATAAAAGGCTGCAGCACTATAAAAGTGTGACATGTGTTTAATGGAGGTAACACTAAGTATATGCAGGGCCTCTGTAGGTGCCATGAACTGACCAGGGGTTGACTGCCAAACAGTGTGGTGAAGCTTTTTCTGAACACACATTTTTTCATATCTGATTCTTGTCCAACAGGAACCAGTGGGCTAGTCAAGCTCACGACCAATATGCAGTGAACTAAAAATACATCTACTTTTTCAATTAAAGAGATATCTTCTAATTAGCTCACAGTTTTGTGTCCATTCTGACAGGCTACATGTAGGGCTGTCTGCCCCATAGCATCCTCCACATCCACATTGGACACATGCTGGACCAGATCATGGAGGAGCTCAGTCCGCCCATTCACTGCCAACCAGTGGATCTGCACAAGAGGTTCACACAAGCAGTCACTATCCTGACCGCAAGAGTTAACACCAGTCACCTAGATAATGATACAGTCATTGATAAGAATTGATGATTATAACAATTTTAAGATGCTCAACACAACATAAACCACAGCTGGTACAGTATTATAGTATTATACATTTTTACTTCAAGTATTACAGTTCACTCACAGCAGTCAGTCCTTCATTGTTGCAGATGTTGACATCAGCATTATACTCCAGTAGTTTGCCCATACACTTCTTCTGTCTGAGGGAGTGGGGAGGAAAGTGTTTAGTATCACTATATCCTACATTAGGGCACAGGGTAATGCAGGAGCTACAGGCTGTAAGCTTTATTATCCGAGTCTTGCCTCAGAATGACTGAACATAAAAATTAACTGACAGAAGTCTTGTAAATGCTGTGTTGCGTCTTAAAATACTTCTGTTAGCCTGGACCAGTTTGCTGATATTTTTCTGTCTGGCCAGCCACTGGAAGGCTGCGAGCACTCATACCCAGTGGTTTCACACTGTTCCAGACAGTGATGCCCTGTGAAATGCAGCAATCAACAAGTGCACAAGAAGCATATGACTGCAAGGAAGCAATAACCAATGTAAACTATACTGGATTTAAAACACTTCAAACTCCTGGGGGGTGTTCTTCATATGTTGCTAAACAGAGTCAAGATCAAATGAGTAATCCTGGATTTTTGTAGATCCTGGATCCATCATGCATAACCCCTCCCATCCCCTGCACCACACAGTAGAGGCTCTGCACAGTTCTTTTAGCGCGAGACTGTTACATCCCCAGTGTAAGAATGAGCTTTACCACAGGTCACTCCTCCCCACAGCCATCAGACTGTAAAACATATCACTGCAGTGATAAGATAGGTGAAATTATGTAGACTATGTAATAATCTACTGAGGTGCAATATTCAGCTCCTGGGGGTGAAATGCATTGTAAATAGGCTCATGTGTAATATCTTGTTCCTTATGGCTGAAACACAGGTTTCTCTCCCCCATTGTAGGATTAATTGCGTGAGTAATATTTGATTGTTCTTGATTTCCTGGTTGTTTAGTCTCTACTGCTGTTCCTGATTCTCTCCAGTGCTGCTCTGCCCTGGTTTTAGGTGCCTTTGATTTGCTTATTTGTGCTGTGTAAAATGTAACGTTCTGATGACAATACTTGTGTGTATCGGTTCCAGTTCTTTGTTGCCTTTATGTAACTGTTTATTTTAAGACTAAGTGTTCTTTGTTGCGCCACGTGGAGTGGCAGCAAGTTACAGCAGCTGTGTCCTTGTTGTGTTCTTTTCCGTGTTTTTATGAAGTTCTGTTCTTATGTGTCTGTTCTTATGGTGTTATGTTGGTTGTTCTCTATTGCTGCTGTAACACAGAAATTTCCCCACTGTGGGATCAATAAAGTACCTAATCTACTCTTTCTAACACCAGCTAAGGTTATCCTGAGATTTTGGTTCTTCAACCCCCACCTGAGTTGAGGATTAGAAAAGCTGGATTAGATCATCTGAGATCAGTGTGTGCTCATGTGGTCGCTGACTACAATATATATCGACAATCAAAACCATGATCAGCTGGTTTCTGATTGGCTACATGCAGATGTCTAAGGAGAGAGCACAGTCTGTCCCTGCACCACAGTGACAGCTTCTGCTGGAGGGCTATGAGGAATTTAAAGAGTTAATTCATATGCAAACTATCTGCAAAAGTGGTGAAAATGCAGAAAGATGGATGCAAAAAGTGACTGACAGATTAAATGTACAAGTATCCCCTTTAAATCCTTAATGTCACCATGACTGCATGTCCACTGCTTTGATATGATGGCATAATTTGTTTAATCTCTGCATTATATTTAGAGCAAGTACAAGCACAACAAGGTGTGGAAACAAGAGAAAGTAAAAGAACAACCCCAACACCTAACCACATATAGGAAACTGCTGCTTGTGGAAAATCTCAGGTCAGTGCACACTGACTGTGTGGTGTAAGAGCACAGTTTGTCTTTGTCTGGCCCCTAATTTGAGGTGCCAGAGAGTCCCTTTAAATAAATTAGGACTTAAACAGTACTGTTATATATGGTTGGTAATGTGGAAATCTTAAGATAGAGCTATTCTAAAACTTCACACTCTGGTGACTAACAGTGAGTAAAAAATTAATTTTTCTTTTAAAAGGCCACAGGCTACCTTTAAGTTAAAGATGGTCAAAGCCACATAAAAGAATCAGCAACTAAGTAGAAATGTCCACTGTTTCAACATCCTAGGATGTCCAAAAGTGAACTGACTGGATCAAGTGTTACAAGACCTTGAATGAAAACTGAACACAACAGCAACATGTAAACACAGATTAAATGTAGAATGATGCTCATACCCGTTCCTAGCAGCGAGGTGTAGAGGGGTACATCCTGAGATGTCTTGATAGTTTGGGTTGGCTCCTCTCTTTAGCAGCAAAACCAGACATTCCACTGACCCACAGCTGTACAGAGAGATACAGAGCAACTTCAGTTCAGAGCAGCAGACACCTGTCCTGCATACACACAAAATCCCCACTGCTTAGTATGTGACAACTCCCTGTTGTCAATAACAAAGAACCCCAGCAATTTCACTTATTTATTGTTATTCATCACTGATTGAGGAAAATAAGAACAACCCCAGGTTTCTTTTCAGTACTGTAGCCAGGCTGACAAAGAGCCACAGTGCTGTTGAGCTTAACATTCCCTTAGATCTCAGCAGCAATGACTTCATGAGCTTCTTTACAAATAAAATCACAACTATTAGAGAAAAAATTGGTCGGACCACTCCCACAGCTCTCGCAGATGTGCCATCTACTACAATGGCTTTAGAAACATCTGTAAGACCTCATTTATACTTGGACTACTTCTCCCCTATAGATCTCTCTGAGTTGACCTCAACAATTGCTTCATCTAAATCATCAACATGGCTCCTGGACCCCATCCCGACCAGGCTGCTCAAAGACATCTTTCCCCTAATCAACACATCCATACTAGATCTGATTAACCTCTCTCTATTAACAGGTTATGTTCCACAGGCTTTTAAACTTGCAGTAATTAAACCTCTACTCAAAAAGCCTACTCTTGACCCAGGTGTCCTAGCTAATTATAGACCAATATCCAATCTCCCATTTATTTCCAAAATCCTTCAAAAAGCTGTTGCAAAGCAGTTATGTGACCACTTGCACAAGAATGATTTGTTTGAGGATTTTCAGTCAGGATTTAGAGTCCATCATAGTACAGAAACCGCATTGGTGAAAGTCACCAATGATCTTCTCCTAGCCTCGGACAAAGGACTTGTCTCCATACTTGTCCTCTTAGATCTCAGTGCTGCTTTTGACACCATTGATCACAGCATCTTACTGCAGAGACTTGAACATGTTATTGGGATTAAAGGAACTGCGCTAAGTTGGTTCAAATCTTATTTATCAGAAAGATTTCAATTTGTTCATGTTAATGACGAATGTTCCACACAAACTGAAGTTAGTCACGGCGTTCCACAGGGCTCTGTGTTAGGTCCAATTCTCTTCACTTTATACATGCTCCCTTTAGGCAATATTATCAGGAAGCACAACATAAATTTCCATTGCTATGCAGATGATACTCAGTTATATTTATCTATGAAGCCAAATGAATCAGGTCAGCTGGTCAAACTTCAAGCATGTCTTAAAGACATAAAGGCCTGGATGACCTGCAACTTCTTACTTCTAAACTCTGACAAAACTGAAGTTATTGTGCTTGGGCCTGAAAACCTTAGAAATCTGCTGTCTAATCATATAGTTACTTTAGATGACATAGCTCTTGCCTCCAGTACTACTGTGAGGAACCTTGGAGTCATCTTTGATCAGAATATGTCCTTTAAATCACACATAAACCAAGTCTCTAGATCTGCCTTCTTTCACCTGCGCAATATTGCAAAAATCAGGAGCATCCTGTCTCAAAGTGATGCTGAAAAACTGGTCCATGCATTTGTTACTTCCAGGCTGGACTACTGTAACTCTTTACTATCAGGATGTCCCAATAATTCCCTAAAAAGCCTCCAGTTAATCCAAAATGCTGCAGCCAGAGTACTGACAGGAACTAGCAAGAGAGATCATATCTCTCCCATATTAGCTTCTCTCCACTGGCTCCCTGTAAAATTCAGAATAGAATTTAAAATCCTTCTCCTAACATACAAAGCCCTTAATGACAAGGCTCCATCGTATCTTAAAGACCTCGTAGAGCCTTATCATCCTAACAGAGCACTTCGCTCTCAGAGTGCAGGTTTACTTGTGGTTCCTAGAGTCCACAGAAGCAGAATGGGAGGCAGAGCCTTTAGCTATCAAGCTCCTCTCCTATGGAACCAACTCCCAGTCTCAGTTCGGGAGGCGGACACCCTCTCTACCTTTAAGATTAGACTTAAGACGTTCCTTTTTGATAAAGCTTATAGTTAGGGCTGGATCAGGTGACCCTGAGCCCTCCCTTAGTTATGCTGCTATAGGCCTAGGCTGCTGGGGGCCCCATGATGCTCTGAGTTTCTTTCCCCTCCCCTCCTACTCT
>NW_018128031.1:279618-288049 GCF_001952655.1 Monopterus albus | reverse complement strand
TCTCTCCTCTATCCACTCACCCCAACCGGTCGAGGCAGAAGGCCGCCCACCAAGAGCCGGGGTCTGTCGGAGGTTTCTTCCGTTAAAGGGAGTTTTTCCTCCCCACTGTCGCCAAGTGCTTGCTCAAGGGGGATTTGTTGGGTTTTCCCTATGTAATAATATTGATAACAGTAAGGTCTAGACCTTACTTTGTAAAGTGTCCTGAGATGACTTTTGTTGTGAGTTGGCACTATACAAATAAAATTTGATTTGATTTGATTTGATTGTTCCTCCTGAATCTGAGGTTCGACTATTGGTTGAATTCTCCTCTCCAGTACCCTGGCATAGACTTTCCCAGGGAGGCTGAGGAGTGTGATCCCCCTATAGTTGGAACAGGTGAACAGCTGCCCACCTCCACTGTAAACAGTTTTGGCAGGGCACTGCTTCCCCCTCCTGAGGCGCCGGACGGTTTGCCAGAATCTCTTCGAGGCCGACTGATAGTCCTTCTTCATGGCCTCATCGAACTCTTCCCAGACCCGAGTTTTTGCCTCCGCAACCGCCTGGGCTGCAGCTCGCTTGGCCTGCCGGTACCCGTCAGCTGTCTCAGATTTCAACAGCAACATTTCTTTCAAGAAACAGTGTCCTACTGCTTATTCCAAAAACCTCAATGGTTTCAATAGGAGCTACAAAGTTATTAGGTTTTGCACACAAATAGACCTCACTTATTTACAGTGGATAAATAAAGACCCTTTCAAGGTTTTACACATTTTTTTTGTTTCAGACTTGTCTTAAAATGGCTTCAATACATTTGTTTTTCTCATCAATCTACACACAGCAATTCACAAAGTTAAAATGAAAACAGGTTTTTGTAGTGTTTTGTTAATTTATTAAGAATAAAAGACTGAAGTATCCCATTTTGGTCAATACCCTGGCTTGCAAATTTGGGAACTGCACTGATGCTGTGAAGGTTTTGTTGTTTAAATCTTACTGTCCTTCTTTGCTCTTATAGCAAAAGAATGACAAAAAAGGCCCAGGTTGCATATAATTATGTATTTCGGATTCTTTTTTTTTATTGCTGAGAGGGATGAGTGCCAGTGATATGTTTCTTTCCTCTAATATCCCCCTACTTTTTTTATGCTCGGTTAAGGAAACATATGTTTACTTTTATGTGCAGACTGTCCGATTCTTAGAATGTGTTAATTATGCATTTGGTGGAGCCTAGCTTGAATGTTCTGGTACTATAAGTATATTTTGATACTAGTACGTTGAACTTTTACTTAAGTAACATTTTGACTGCAGTACTTTTACTTGTAACAGAGTGTTTTTAAACTGTCATGTTTCTAATTTTACTTAAAGAATCTGAGTACTTCTCCAACCACTAGCTGGGAGTTTGGCACCTGAAGGACTCTGAGACCACAAAAAGCAGAATCCTCTGGTCTGATAAAACAATGACTGAACTATTTGGCCACAATTCCCAACAGTGTGTATGGAGAAAACCAGGCACGGAGCATCACCTCACTAATACCATCCCTTCAGCCTAACACAGCGGTGGCAGCATCAGGCTGTGGGGATGGTTTTCTGTCACTGGGACTGGGAGACTAGTCGGGATAGAGATCAATTATGACTGAAAACCTCCAGAGTGCTCAGGATTTAAGGCCGGGGTGAAGGTTTACATTTTAACAGAAAAATGACCCAAAGCACACGGTCAAGAAAACATAGAAAATAATTCTTCAGGAAAACTCTGTGAAAGTCCTGGAGCGGCCGAGTCTGAGTCCAGACCTGAACCCAACTAAGCATCTCTGGAGAGATCAGAACATGGCTGTGCACCAACGCTCCCCATCCAACCTGGTTGGACTAGAACAATTATGTCAAAAAGAATGGAAGAAATTTCCAGAATAAAGGTGCCAAGCTTGCTGCTTCATTCTCAAGAAGACTTCAGGCTGTCATTGCTGCCAAAGGTGCTTTAACCAAGTACTAAGTGATGGGTCTGAATGCTTATGTAAATGGGATATTTCATTCTTTTAACTTTACATAACACTCCACAAACCTGTTTTAACTGTATTGTTTTGAATACTGTGTATATATTGATGAGGGGAAAAATGAATAGAGTCCATTTAAAGATGAGTCTGAAACATAACAAAATGTGGAAAACTTAAAAAGGTGTGAAAACCTTCTAAGTTATGTTTTTTACAATGTGAAAGAACTGGCCATTCAGTTATTGAGATGAGCTTGACTAAGGATTGAGGGGTATAACTGTCATGGGAAAATATGAATAACTGAATGTTTTTCAATATAATGTTTGACATGTGGACCAACAGAACACATGGATTTCAATAATATATTTCCAGTAGTTGGCCCATACACTAAAAATGACTATTCATTTCCTGCTAATAGATTTCAAAGCAGCAGAAAAATGGATTGGGTTGTCATTTTTTGGCTAGCTTACTGTACTGACATTACACTTCAAGGAAACTACCCAAGACCCCTAAAATTGCTTTACAGATATCCTTTGATATATCAAAACCACCCATGTGAAAATCTGTCTGATATTAATACACAGTGACATTAGGCCTTGAACATTTTAAAAATCTGATAATTACATCTTTCTTTTTTTTTATACAAACACTGATCAGAAAAATCAACCACAAAATGTATGCACTTCAATTTCTTTCTTATTTATCAGGCAATCTATACAAAGGTAGTAATTTCTCTTTGAGGATTAATGAAGTACTCAATTGGCCTATCTAGTATATCTGCAATAAGATACATCAGCCAAACTCACTCCGCTATGAACCTCCATGTCATCACACACACTACAGATTTTATACCCCCCCCTACTCTGCACACAACACTGCTGAATATTTTGCCAGGAAGGCGTGAACAATAATATCTTACTTGGCAGCGATGTGGAGCAGACTTCTCTTCACCCGTCCAAAGGCATAGTTCACGTCAAACTTAGAGTTGAGCAGCAGCTCTGACACTGACCTTTTAGAGAGAGCCAGTGAATAATCTCTTCTGGAGGCAACGGCAAATCACTATACTGCTACAGGTGTAACGGGTGTGCAGAATAAAGAAAAAACACTTGACACTGTTACTACTGAAGCAGGTGAACAATACATGAATTGTGCCTGAAGTGTGAACCAACATTAATACACCGCTCATGTTATACAGTTGGATGTTTACCTGTGCTGGTCAGCCATGACCATTGGCATAAGAGTGTACACTGCAGTCTCATTGTCTATGAAGGAAGGAAGAAAAGAGTACAAAACAGACAGTACATCTTAGTAGATTACATGAGAGGACAGTGAGGTGTGACAGTCAACAGTGATGGCATTATCAACAGAGCTCAAACTAAATTATTCAGTTTTAATGACTGATTAATCATATCAGTTGTTTAACAAACAAAATTTTCAAACATCTTAGTTCTAATTTCCCAAAAATGAGAATGTGCTGCTTTTCTCTGTTTTGTATCATTTTATATTATTGGGCTGTGGACAAGGCATTTAAAATGGCTGTGAGAACTTATGGTAGGGTTTTTAAAAAATATTTTTCAATTTTCAACTCAACTCAAAAGACTCACTGATAAAGAAAAGCTGTGATAAAAAACGTGATGATACTAAAAATTGACTTCAACAACCTTCAAGCAACCTTATTCCTTTGACCAAAAACAAAAAAATCTTAACTCAAGGTTCACTTATTTTAAAGCTTGTTCAACTGCATTCTGCAGTCTTCATCAGGACAGTGGGTCTACTCAGTTGTCACTGTTTTCTCTATAACACCTAGAAAAAGCTAGCATGTGGACATCACCAATATTTATGTTGAATCATCATTTCGCCCTCAGGCTGCAGGTCTTTCTGATGAGCAGTCACCAGCCACATCAACCTGACCAGTGTTTGATTGTTTGTTGTGTCCTGTTGCTTTTCTTCTTTGCTCTCTCCTCTATCCACTCACCCCAACCAGTTGAGACAGAAGGCTGCCCACCAAGAGCCAGGGTCTGTCGGAGGTTTCTTCCGTTAAAGGGAGTTTTTCCTCCCCAAAGTCACCAAGTGCTTGCTCAAGGGGGATTTGTTGGGTTTTTCCTCTATAATAATAATTGAAAGGCCTAGGGGCCTTACTTTGTAAAGTGTCCTGAGATTACTTTTGTTGTGATTTGGCACTATACAAATATAATTTGAATTAGAATTTGAATTAATAGAACATAAATAACAAGACAGTTGAAAGTTAGTTAAAAGAAAAGATTGAAAACTACTTTCATTATTGTAAAGTGAATACTTTTGGGTTTTGAACTGTGTGTGGGGTCTGGTTCATAAATTAAGATGGACAATTTTTTTTTAATATTCAGGCATTTTATAAAAGTAATAATTAGCTGAATTTTGATTAATCAATAATCATTTGTGGCAGCTGTATTGTATTCTATTCAGATCCATCAAGACCTGTGCAAGATGCAGCAAATCAAATATATGACAACCAAAATGTCACAGAATAGACTACATGGCAATAAAATATGCCTCTCGCTCTGTTCCCCATGCAGCCCTCGGTCTCTCTGACCACTGACACTGTGACATCATACATCATCTTTTGTGAGGACATGTGTGTGCCCACCAAGACCTTCTGCACATACAACAAGTCCTGGTTCACAGTAAAACTCAAGCAGCTTCATCATGCCAAAGAGGAGGGCTAGAGAAGTGGGGACAGGACTCTGTATAGCCAGGCCAGGAACACACTGACAAGGGAGATCAGCAAAGAGGAGCTACTCTGAAAAGCTGAAAGCTCAGGTTTCAGCCAGTGACCCCTCGTCTGTGTGGAGAAGCCTGAAAAGCATCACTGGCTATAGGAATTCAGAACATTTACCACATGTTCTGAATGGACTCTTGGGATATATATATTCATTAATTCAATTTTAAGCTTCAACTGCTTAGTAAATAAAGAAATAAACTCTTGAGTTCAGAATCACTGAATTGTGTACAGTGGTAGATACCAACTAAACCTAGAAGTTCCTGCAAGCTGCCATTAGATGTCATCAAAGACAGTGTATTGGCAAATTATTGTCCCTGTATTATGTTTTTAACTTCATTTTTGAATGAATAAACAAATATTTTTCTGGTAAATTTTGCACATTGGTACAAAATGAGTCTTTTCTTAACATTGCACTGCAGTTCCTATAAAGCTTTCAAAGAGCAGGGGAGTCACTACAATGGGTTAAGTGGAATACCAAAAACAGTACACAATAATTCCATGTTCCATGCACAGAATTTACTTATGTTTGCTAAAACGGGAAAGTGCCTTAACAGGTATATTTGGCACAGAAATATGGTGATGTCCCAATTAACTACAATTTCAGGACCCTGGTATTCTCACTCTCCATCACACTGTCATCTTGGGGTGCACAAATAACCCAGATCCACCATTAATGTCAGTACCACCAGTGTTTTTGCTGCTATGACAAGACAGAGTCTGTGCTGTGAAAAAGATTCATACACATACAGTACATACCCAACATACACTTCCATTTTAAAGTTCTGTATCCATAACCTGACTGATGTATAGAATAGTGTTGTGGTTAATGATGGCTCTTTTGTTAAGGACTGCATGTTGTACTGTCAAAAATACCATAATTAAGAAAGAAGGTACAGTATTATGGGCATATGCTATAACAATGGGAGATGGGGAATCAAAGAGGGTGTTTTTAGTTCTATTTCTCCACTGCTCCCAATGGTAAAATAAAAGCTATATATATGTGTGTGGTATTGTACAATACTGTATAGAATATAGTAGACTGTTTATTATATTCATAATCTCATTCAGCCATAGCCATATTTAACCATGGGAGATTTCCAAATTAATGGTACTCTACCATGAACTCTACCACTACCATGGATCACCATTTGTTTCATCCATTTTATGGCACATTTATCAGATAATCGAAGTTCCTGATAGAAGAAATATGATAGTCATGATAAGACCAAATTAAAAGATATGAGCTTGTCACTGCAGACTATAAGAAGTTACCATATTTGCCAGAACCTACACAATATTGTACAAGAATCTGTTTTCTCACAAAGAAAGAGCCAAGAATTCCAGTGGCAACGTTTTAGTCATTTAGTCTGGTTCTGATTCTGATTTAAAAGAAGTTGAGGTCCATGTCCTCTGAAGGCAGACAGAATAACAACACAGAGATGCTCCCTCTCACTTCCTGCTCCCCTGTGGTCGGCTGTCAATGCGAAAAGACAAAGTAAACACAAACCAGGTGTACTTTAAGTGACAGTGACAGAGGCCGAAGTAGTGCTATGACACCTCACTACGAATGTTTTAGCACGTGAAGGCCACAGGCTGCCAAGCTCGCCCAGTTTTGACAAACACCTTTAACAATCTGTAGTATTACCTTCTGGGAGTTCCACGGTCCTGGCCCTCCGGAGGGAACGGGTCAGCCGATTGAGCTGTACGTTGAGTTGCTCCATCGCCCTTTCCATCATAGGTGAACGGTCTACCGGGATGAACCTAGGGAACAAAGCCTCACCGGTGGGTTTACTGTTTTTTGCTAAAGGGGTTCTGCTGATCCTGTGTGCCGTCCATCGACTTTGGTTGAAAGGGAAACATTTTTCTGCTAAACAATGATTTACAGTACACTCATTTATGCTGCTGCCACACTGCTCTACCCATCAGGTTCTCTTCCTGTTGTGATGACGTTAACGCGATATGCAGTGTGGGTAACGTAGTTTAAAAGGCCACTGAGATTCAAAGGAAATGTTTAAGTTAAGCCTATAGATCAGAGAAGAATTGCGCGAATGCTGATTCAGCAAGTCTACTCCCTTTATAAACTCTAGAACATCCCGCGTCATATAAACCATATAAATGTTTCTGAGATAAGCAGGGTTAATATTGTGCCTGAATTTTGCCTTAAGTTGGCTATGTGTATATCTGTATGTGCACTAACAGTATCGGTAGAGCTATACACCTTTATCAACCCAGTTTTACATCAAAATGTACAATAACTATGTTGGTCCCAGAGGTGGGGGACTTGAGTTACATAAATTTGGGGACTCAACTTGACATTGACTTCCTATTCAAAAATCAAGATCAAAGATGAAAGATTTTTATTGTCAATTCACTATATGTGCAGGACATACAGAAAAATCAAAATACTGTTTCTCTCTCACCTAGTGTTGAATGCCCATATCATTTAAAAAACTAAAATAGACTAAAAGTAGAATAAACAGAGAATAGAATATGACAACTGAATTCAAGTAATAAAGATAAACTAAATGGTACAAAATAATAGGCTATGATGAAACAATTCATGACTTGAGACTTAGACTTGAGACAGATGACTTTAAATTACTTCACTTTTTTAATGAAATATTTGCATTTTTCTAGATATTGAGTTTTACATTTTGTTTTTGAAACACAGGTGATTTCTATTGTAATATGTGTAAACCTGGCAACCTACCAAAAAGCAGCCAACCAGCAGAGGGTAACACGGGTCACAGAATGCACTTATAATGGAGGGACAGAGCCCAAAAATAATACAGTTTAGAGTCAAGGATTATGTTGTCAATGATGGTAAGAAGAGAGCAGTGGTATGCAAAGTCTACAGTGCAGAAATCAGCAGCACAACCAATACAACATCCAGCTTTATCTGTCATTGCAAGGCATGTCTTTATATTTAATAGCTAAGGGTTTGTTTATAGCCTACGAATGCACAATTAATCATCAGAGGAAGTTAACTTCATTCATTTTCACCACAATAACTTGGGACTTGCTAGAGACTTGCACATGTGTGATTTATTCCCACCACCTTATACATGGTGAACTTTAGGCACAGAAAGTATGATGGGGCCGCGGGACCCTCTCATGTCTGAAGAAGCTTACTGATATCTGCGATGGCAGATGAGCTGTGGAACCATCAACACCCAGCATGACTAATGGACGATATGAGACCAGTGATTTACTACAGAATTTAATAGATTTTGAGGGACGGGATCTGGAACTGAACACATTTGCAGACACTGAAATGCACTATCAAACGGACGAAGGCTTTGACCCTGAAGAAAACTTTTTCAAGAACCTTGAAAATAACTGCAAATATTACACGGATGAGCAGTTTAACAGCAATGTCAAGACTGAAAACAAATTATCATTAATTCACTTTAATAGCAGAAGTCTGTACGCTAACTTTCAGAGTATAAAGCATTATCTTTGTAGTCTTACACATGCTTTTAATATAATTGCTATTACTGAAACCTGGATTAATAATGTAAGGGGAGTGGATTTTGACCTTGACGGGTACGACTTGGTATGCACAAACAGAGAGAATAAGATGGGAGGTGGTGTGGCCTTGTACATAGATAATAACTTCTGTTATGAAAAAGTCGAGAGCATGTCAAGGACTGTTGATAACTTGCTGGAGTGTGTGACTGTAGAAATTACCATGAAAAAACAGAAAAAGGCTGTA
>NW_018128031.1:271261-276343 GCF_001952655.1 Monopterus albus | reverse complement strand
CAGACTGAAGTCGCATTGCAAAACATCGGATATGTATCCGATTTAGGACCACATATGAAAGTGGCCTGGGCCGGATTTGAAAAAATCGGATTTGTGCTTTTCACACTGTCATAAGGACATCGGATATAGGTCACATTTGGGCAAAAAGATCGGATTTGAGTCACTTCAGCCTGCAGTGTGAACGTAGTCTTAGTCTCTGCAGAGAAGTCAGTCAGTCTCGCCAAGTGTCTTTTCCCTGGGTCTTCACGCACTCGTGCACCTGACCAACAGCTATTTTAACTTTATTTTCCCATTTTTGCTTCCTGCCTTTGTTTCCCCAACTGCGTTAATCCTCAAACCTGCTTCCCTTTTACATGAACACCCACAAGATGTTCTCACATCACAGATCATCAGCATACACATTTAGAACACATTTGATGACACATATGGAAGAGGGGTCAGTGTCTGCCACTGTTATACAAGCACTTTTTTGACTACACTATGAACCACTTTATTGTGTTCTATCCCATATTACATGTTAATTAAAGCATTAACTGTTAACTATATCCTGTCTGTTTTATCCACTACAGGGGTATTAAACCTGTGTCCTACTCCTTCACAAAGACAGCTTGAACATATATGAACTGACCTTTTCATCCCAGAGGCGGCAGGACATGATGTCTGATGGTCTTTGGTCTTCAAAAAGAGCTACAGCTTGTCTGCCATGTTGCTGGGCTACAGTAAAGACATAGTGAAGTAGGGCTTTGCAGGATGAAGCCAAAAGGCCACAGCACAATCAGCACTGCCATCACACACAAAACAAAATACACTGAAACAAGGCATAATTTATAAAGGTGTCAGGTTTGCCCGGCTGCACCTTCCTCTCTTCTCTCTTTCTCGCTCTAGTCTGCTCCTTCTCACTTACTCTCTTGAGTAACACACCTGTCCTGATTTTCTGACACTCTTCAGCTGCGCCTCCTTCGTCACTCTCTATTTATACTCGGCCTTACCTTCACTCCCCTGCTGGTTCTTTCTATGTTGTTAGCCTTCGTTTTCATGTCGGAATATACCTTTTGCCTCCCTTTTCCACATTTGTTTCTTAAGTCCTAGCGTCTCCTGTCATATCATCCTGGACCTCTCCTTTGGACCTTGGCTCCCTCAGCTCCACCAACCTCTTCCACAGGTCGATGCACAGTCTCCTCATTGATACTACTCTCTGCTACTCCACAGTCAACCGGATCACCACCTTGACCAGCTCAGGAGTGTCGCTTTCTCTCGCAGCCCAACCTCATCACTTCATGGACAAAACTCCTTCACAAATGCTGGTCATCACCCGGTGATATTCATTTCAGTCATTTACTCTTGTTTGTTGTATATTGTGTTGCACCCCTGTTTCACCATTGTTAATAAATCCACCTATTGCACCGAAGCCAGCCGCCTGGGTCTGTTCTTACTGCTCGCTCATAATTGTGTCGAGCGATCCTTACAGAAGCCTGAAATGTGGCAAAAGGTCGCAAAGTTCAAGGGGGCCGAATACTTTCGCAAGGCACTGTATAAGCAAATTCAAAATATTTTTTTGGATATGTCTGGAATTACGTGTGATTACATACTGACTGTTGTTACATGTTTGAAAGAGTAAATAAATTGATTTATTTATTCTTTCAAACATGTAACAACAGTCAGTATGTAATCACACATAATTCCAGACATGTGTCAATCAGACCTTCACATGCAGATGCAGACCTTCACATCCTTGAGAAGTTTGTTATCACAATGTATGACAAGACATACCAAAAATGTTGGTATGTCACAATAGTACAAATCAAATCAAAGTACATGGTAGGGGTTAAGGAAAGTCTGTGGGTTGGGTTAAAACTCCGATGAGTACACATCACAGATGGGACTTGATTGCCACTTGTCTGCAATAAAGTCAGGTGTTGGTTGGCCCCATCCAACTGGGAATTTCTCTTGTTAAAAACAATATGCCTTCAACAGATATTGAGCTGCAATACAAAAGAATACACCACCAAAAATGTTGGTATGTCACAATTTTACAGCTGTTATTGTGACAGTATTATGGACCAATGTAGCTAATAATAAAAAAAATAATAATTCTACACCTCCTCTTCAAGCAGCAGATCTAGTTCCAAAGATACAGATACAGATCCTTCCTGTCCTTTTATCAAAGTATAAGACATAATTTTTTATGTCTACTGGACATCAAGCCTGAAGGCTGAAACAAGGTCAAGGAGAGGCAAAGGAGATTGACGTAGAGTTAGACAAAACCAAGCTATCACCTAATTGGAAAAGCTTTTTGTGAGAAAGTAAAAACAAGACTGAGCTCTTTGGGTTCCTAGCTGACAAGATAGTGACTCTGTGTCCCAACAATGTCATAGTTGTGACAAAAGGAGAACAGGCTCTATCCAACAAATCCATCAGTCTTACAAGCTTATGTCCATGAAGAAGCTGACTCCAGAATCTTCACACATGCAGCCAAGCAACATATGAAATCTGTGTTGATTAAAGCATGTGACACAGATATTTGTTGTTGCAGTCAGTGTTTTTGTGACTCTCCAGGATGCAGGTTCAGAAATGCTTTGGGTTTAATTTGGCCAGGGTCAGTCCATCAGGTGGTTGCCAATTTATGATATGGTGGTGAGCCAGTGGAATCCAGTGGCATACTGTTCTTTCACACCTTAACTGGCTGTGATATTGTGTCAGCTTTTTGAGGCAAAGGCAAGAAAATTGCATGGCAGGCATGGGAGGTTTGTCCTGAAGTGATCTCTGTCTTCATAAAGCTCAGTCAATACCCACCTTTCATAGAAGATGCAGACCTTCACATCCTTGAGAAGTTTGTTATCACAATGTATGACAAGAATAGCACTACAGACAAGGTTGATGAGGCAAGACTGGATGTTTGCGCAGAAGCAAAGACCATATGATGCCATTCCACCAACAAGCACATCCCTTGTTCAGCATGTGAAACAGTTTGTCTTTCAAGCTGGCTGCATATGGTATCAAGCATCAATATGTAAAATGCAAACTGAAAACCCTGCCCACTGGGGGTGGCAGAAAGACGGTAACGTGTGGCAAGTTCTCTGGACCACCCTTCCACCGACTGCCCAGAGTTGCCAGCAGTTGACAAATTGTGGCTGCAAGACTGAATGTCGAGGACAATGCAAATGCTATCAGTTAAGCCTCAAGTGTGTGCTTACAAATGTGAGGACTAGATGAAAAACTTATCCCAGCTGTGTATCAACAGAAATCCATTGTCCCACTATTACTAAAAAAAGATTGGAAGTTAACATTATGCTGTATATCAGAATAGATTAAGATTTCATGTTTCTAATGCAGTGGTTTGGTGCATATAAGCCATACTTCTAGTACTGTCTAAATGCAATATGCACAGTATTACAGTATAACTACATTTCTCTTGATTTCCTGGTCACATACCTAGACATGACATTGAAGACACCACCAGGAGAGCGTTTCTTTCTCATATTCTGATTAGATCACTAGAATTGTCCATAATTTTCATTTTGTACATGCAGAATCTGACTTATCATACTCAAAAACATATGTTTTGATGTACAGCTCTTCAAAATAGGATTATTCAATCAAAATCTAGTTCAAGCACAGTTTAAAGCAAATTCGAATAGCAGCCATCTTGAAAAATGGCCCCCATTTTGGTGTTTTCATGTGGATAACATGCTTTTCTGAGAGAATACGTCCTGGAGCACATATGTACCAAATTTGATGCTTGTATCATCAAATGAAAGATTGTTTCAGCAATCTGCTACACTAGTATATGGAGGTCAGTAAAAGAGAATACCCCAATAAATGTCATTGTTTAACAACGTGAGAGCTTCCTTTCTTTGCAGATGCATAGAGACATACTGCTTGTTTGTCCCTAGCTTCTAGACATGAGGCTTGTGTGATGATAGCAGCTCTTGTAGTTCTTACAAACAGAAACCATATCATCCTAGGAGAAGGGAAACTAGACAAAAACAGAAGTTCTTCACAGCAGATGGAAGTTTGGCCACAAGTCCGCACAAACTGTTCTGTTAGACAAAGGTACTAAATGTAGCAACACTTAAATGTCAACGTGAACTGTTTTCCAGCCATGTGACTTCTCTCCAAGCTGCAGCCACTGTCGCAAGCTTTCACCTTTGAATTACATTACAACACCACCACGGTGTTAAAACATCATCTACTTAATGCAGAGTAAATACTGAATCAAGATTAATATAAGAATGTTTTCAAAAGATCATCAACAGTCAGTCATACTTCTTTCTGCTCACATCACACATAATGTAGCAATGTCTACTTTTTTCTATGGTAGAATTACTACTAGCATGCTAAATGAAGTACATAGAACTATATAAAAAGCAACACATGCACTTCGGGCTCTAAATGAGAAAACAAAATACTGACATAATAATGCAATCAAAACAATCAAAATCATAATCTCCAGTGATCTGAAACAATAACAATTGTTTGTTCTTTAAAAAAAAAAAAATTTGATTTGATTTGATTTATTTATTCTTTCAAGCATATAAACAGTTGATATAACAACACCCATTTTTACACACAATCCAATATCAATTTGCTTATACCTAGTACATGCTTGAATGGAGTAGGAAGAAGTCAGACTTATCCAGTCCTACCCCATGACATCATCTTACCATCATTGGTTTGCAAGCAGTATCTCTACATAAATAATTCTCTTCTACACCACACAAGTAATATACTAAAAAAATTATAACAGAGTGTTAACATTCTTACATAATTACATTCTTAAATAATTATCTTCTACACCACACAAGTAACATACTAAAGAATTAATACAAGGTGTTAACATTCATACACCACACCCACAATGTTCCATCTAATCAATCATTAAGCCTGTTCTTGAATATATCTTGATTGACACATACCTTTATATTTATGTTTAAACTCATCAATTCTATTGCTATTTTTTTATGTCCACACTTAAATTATTCCATAGTTTTACCCCACTTATAGAAATACAAAATCTTTTTTTGGTTGTACGTATAACATGAATTTTTAAATTTAACTGACCCCTTAAATTGTATCCCCCTT
>NW_018128031.1:262276-268567 GCF_001952655.1 Monopterus albus | reverse complement strand
ACTACATCCTCAAATCTGTTGACCGGTATATCATTGTCCATAAAATATGGGGGGTAATTACTCCTGCTGGTACTGTTTCTAATCAATTTATTTAATATCTTCCAGGTACCTTTCATATTATTTTTATTCTCCTCTAATACCTTAGAATAATATTGTTTCTTACATATCCTCAATAATGTAGTTAATTTGTTCTTATATAACTTATATTTTTCTTCCGCCTTCTTGGATCTATCCTTTATAAATTCTTTATATAAGACATGCATTCTGTAATCCCTTACTCATCCACAGTTTCCCACTGTAATTCCTCTTGTTTTTATACTGCTTACGAGGACAGTTCCTGTCATATACTTCCATGAATATATTTAAAAATTGCTCGTATGCTTTATCTAAGTCGTTCTCTTTGTATACTGCATCCCAGTCTTGCCCCAAAAAGTCCTCTTTTAGCCTCCTTACGGCATATTCGTTCATCACCCTCTTATAAAAAAAGTTTGTTTTTGGTCTTTCCTTTCAAACATGGCAGTCATAAACCAAAAATACTGGTAAATGATCACTGATATCATTTATAAGTAATCCACTAGACATTTTGCTATCAATATCATTAGTAAATATGTTATCTATTAGTGTTGCATGCTGGGTTGTTAATCTACTTGGTTTTGTAATTGTTGGGTATAAACTGCATCTGTATAGTGTGTTAATAAACTCAGTTCCTGTGTGCTTGTTAGGATTCAACAAATCTATATTAAAGTCTCCACATATAAACATTAATTTATGACTTATTGAGGCCACACCACCTCCCATCTTATTCTCTCTGTTTATGCATACCAAGTTATAGCCTTCGAGGTCAAAATCCATTCCTCTTACAGTGTTTATCCAAGTCTCAGATATTGCAATTATATTAAAAGAACGTTTTAGACTACTAAGGTAATGTTTTATACTCTGAAAGTTTGCATATAAACTTCTGCCATTAAAATGAATTAATGATAGCTTGTTCTCAGTCTTGACATTGCTGTTAAACTGCTCATCCGTGTAATACTTGCAGATTTTTTCAGAGTTCTTATAAAAATGTATATATTTATTAGTGATTATGAGATACAACCAACTGCAGCTACTACTAAGGAGGGCTGCAGTCCCGACAGCAACCCCCCACCCACCCAACTCACACTAGTGCAGAAAGCCAATTTAATTGGCCAAATATCAGCATGCAATTGAAACACAGCAATCAACTGCTAGCAACATTAGCATTGTACAGCACTCTCAGGAATTCAGACTGTGGCGACTAGCACAGGAACCTCATTTTTCCATGACAATGTGAATACCTGTTAATTATGCTTTATATATGTATATGTATGTAAAATTTTTTGTGTGAACGCACCCATACTCTTTTGGTTCTTTCTAGCGGGCCACTGATTTCAGTAAAAATTTGCAAGGGGGATTTTTTGGCTCTTTCTCTATAATACTGTAAGGTCTAGACCTTACAATGTAAGGTGTCTTGAGATCAATTTTGGTGTGATTTGGCACAATATAGATAAAACTGAATTCAATTAAAGTGAAAAATCTTACTGTCCTCACTGCACACTAGCTGCTCGGCATCAAACAGCCAACAGACAAAGTTAGCAACCAGCTGGTGACCACAGCACAGTTTTTAGCAGCTTGAGAGTCAGGCATTTTGTAGAAAGAAGCTTGAATATTAGACTGACATTCATCTGTTGAACACAAACAAAGTGTCGGTGCTTTTTGTCTCTTGGGTGGGTAGTTGGTTTGCAAAGCTGTTTATAAGGTGGTAATATATTAAATCTCTGCTTTATGGCCTGTTCTGCGGCTTACAAATGGCCAAATAAATACAGCATATGAACCCTTTTAATAAGAATACTATTAATAATAATAATATAGTTTTTCTTGATTGCTTATTGTTGTTGTTTTCACTATTAATAATAATAATACAGTTTTTCTTGATTGCTTATTGTTGTTGTTTTCATACACTCATACACACTGTGCTTACTGGAATTTGTTTGTCAGAGAAGAGAAACCTGTTTGATGGCTTTAGGGCCTTAATAACTGTGACCAAGACGGACCTACATAATATACAAGTGGTGGTGTGTATTTTTCCCCTGTTGGTTACATTTCCTCAGTATAAGTCTTCGGCACTCAGTGAGACTTGGAGGGAGCAGATTCTTCAAAAACATCATCCTCCATGCCCTCTTCTATGGGCTTCATCTTTGAGGAGGTTTTGGTACCAGGTGATTTTTCTAAAAAATAAAAATATATTACAATTGAATCCAGTTGATCTTTTAACATATAAACTGCTTATATGCACTCAGGGATTAAAAATGCATTTCTGTCACAAAAGACACAAACCTTCAACCAAACAGCAAACAATGCACACACAGATACCACCACAGGATGAATGGACAAGCAGGTACCAGAAACCAGAAAAAGCCCTTTGAATGTGTTTCAATTAGCACCAACAGTTCATACATTACAACTCTAAGAGCAATTTTGCAGAATAGAAATGGAGCTGTTCTTCTGGATTAATAGCATTTTGAAGAGCAATGCTTCACTACAGGTGCTTTCAGTCTGTGTGTAGGCTAAGACAGATACATACATGTGGTTTTTTGGAGCATCCCTTTCTAACACACATGATAGTTTCACTCTATTTTGGAGAATGTAAACGTGTTTTCACTTGGGTTCAACAAATATACTGTAGGTTGTTGAAAGAAGAAGTGTATATTTTTAAATAAATGTAGTAAAAAGATAGTCTATTCCAACTAAAGTGATCCACTTTTTGCAATCTTGCTGCAATATAAAAGATTCTTGAGGCAGCTTTTACAAGTAAAAGGTAATAAACCACCATACTAAAATACCAAATACTACTATCACTAAATACATTTGTTTGAAAATATCTAATCGCATATATCCAGGGTTTTTTTTTCACTGACAAAATATCAGTTGTACAATTAATGAGCTACTTCAGCCATTTAGTGCTGCCCATAAACTACAAAAGATGGACTATGCTATAATCACCATGTCCTGTTTGTATGCCTCCACAAACCAAACCTTGAGCTATGACCACCAAAATCTAATCAGTTCAGCCTCGAGTCCAAGCAAACAGCTATGCCAAATTTAAAAAAAAAATCAGGAGGATGCCTTTACTTTGAAAATCCACACATTTTCCATAGGACAAATGTCACAATGTTTTTTCATTTCTCTGTTTTGCTTTCATGAGAGAGAAATGCAGATTTAAAGTATTGCCATTTTCTACTGATATTTCACATCAAAAGCTGACAAGGTCAGGGTAAGTACATTATACTGAACTGATAAAGACAACAAGAAGAAGTTTAAGCTGGGAACAGGGGAAATAAGTGATAAAGGCTGGTCTCTAACATAAGCCTGTACCAAACAGAGACCCTCCCTTCCACTGAGGCATGGTTTTATGTTGTGAGTACTTTTTTATTCTCTCCCTTACTCTCTGGTTATCAGTGTTGGTTGACTTTGACAGGAGCGCTGTA
Source organism: Monopterus albus (assembly GCF_001952655.1). Taxonomy (NCBI): domain Eukaryota; kingdom Metazoa; phylum Chordata; class Actinopteri; order Synbranchiformes; family Synbranchidae; genus Monopterus; species Monopterus albus. The sequence continues at coordinate 265,061 of NW_018128031.1, read as the reverse complement.
ATTTCCATGATTTTATGGATGAATAAATGTAACCCCTGAGGTAGCAGGCCATACCTATGGCGTACCATCCTAAAAATTTGCCTCAGTGAATTTGAAAATGGAAAAATGGGAATCTTTTTGAACTTTGACACCTAATAGCTTTAATCCTGTTGGCTTGCTGGGTGCTAATGTGACTTACGGTGTGATGATCCAACGGACCCTCCTCGCAGGATCTGGTTAAGAACATCATCGGTGTCGCTGGTGCTTGCCATGCTGTTCCTCATCTGCATCATAGACAGCTGAGAGCATAGGCTTGGGTGACGGTCCATCTTCTTCACCGTCTGAGACACGTCATCATCATCATCAACGCTATCCATACAATATGCATTTTTGAAAATATAATGGCAATGTTTCCAGTGTTTGTGCTTCTAAATCTTTTTTCATTACAATCTAACAGCAGAGCTTGACCCACCTTGTCACTTAGTGTGGGGTCATTCAGAGAGTAGAGTTTGTTGGTGATGTCTTTGCCAATGAGGTACCTGAACACCTCATTGAGGAAGGTGTCTGACTCCAGGAAGTAGGTGAGCCTCTCTCGAGACCAACACAGAAACTTGCAGTTCTCCTCTGCCACGATAGATACCTGCCAAGTAACATGCAATAAATTCATTTTTTCAGAAATTTGGATGGTGTGATTACCCATCCAAATTACCCAGACACCAGAGTACAGCCCTCTGCCAAAGCAGCTCACTGTCCACATAACCTAAAAGCAATATTCCCATGATAATTTGACTCATAATATGATTCCTTGACCATGAAAATCTAACCATAGCATTTGGAATCACATTGATATCAGTATTAGTTTGAAAGTTAATCAAGAAAAACAATATTTCACTTTTTTTTTCCAGGATTTATCTCAGTAACTTTTGATGATAACGTCAGATGTGTCAGCCTAATGAATCAGCAGAGATTCAGCTAGAGTTTGATCTTAGTTGCAAGTCTGTAGCCTTACTTGTCCTTTCACAGTAGCAAGTTTATATTCTGGATCAGCAAATCTGGAATATTACTTGGATCCAGAGAATACTTTGGGGTGTGGCAGATCTTATGTGTATGTTATCTTGCCATTTTAGCATTGTAGGCATTCTGTATGGTGTTAGAAACAAAAAATATTACAATTGGCCCCATCTCACAATGGTAAAGAATCATTTAAAACATTCCTGAATCTGGATGATGATGTGGATCAACACCAAATTCTAATGGATTGCTCCGTGGGCCATACCCTACCTCTACAGAAAATTTCATTCAAATCCATTCATTACTTTGAGTTATACTGTGAACAACCAACCACCCCAAATGGTAAAAATATAACCTCCATGTTGGAGGTAACAACAGGTTAGAGCTCTGACCAATTTCACCTAGCAGTCATTAAGGATAAGTGTGCAGGTAGCCGACAACGTTGGTCGGTCCTTTTTTGCTTACTTTTGTTTATTACTTTTGTATGATTTTCTTATTACCTGGAACTTCTCTCCTCTATGCATCTCAGTGGACCTGAACTCTGGAGAGTCAATGAACGAATTGGTGTAGATGTTGTGGAGAAAATGGCCTCTGTATGATACCTTCATCCTGCCACAGAAAAACCTTAAAGTCAAAACTCTGATTAATCTTAAACAAAGAAAACAAAACAACAAAGCAATTACTGCTATATCTTTTTAAGTGACCTAAGGACTTAAGTGGAAGCCACATACTGTATGTTGAATGGTGAAGCCAAAGGAGGAAGTCCCTTGAAGTCCCAGTTCCTCTAATGACCATGAGATGCTAAAATCCCAAAATACTCTCAGATTTACTAAAAACATTTTAGATTAATTTTCAAAATGATTTTAAAAGTTTCAAATTCTTCAAATGACTCAAAAATTGCTCAGAAAGTCTCAGAGTGACTCAGTAATTATTCAAAAATAATGAAATTTACATTGCCATGATGTATTTTGGGGAAATGCGAGGAAATGAAGCAGCCTTTTTATGCCTCTGCAGTGATGTTAGCGCAGCCGGAGGCTTTATATTTCTGGGTTGTTCTGATGATTCCGTCCATCCATATGTACATACAGTAAATGCAATATCTCAGGAAGGCTTGAGGGAATTTGTTCAAATTTGGCACAAATGTCCATTTGGACTCAAGGATGAACTGCCCAGATTTTAGTGGTCAAAGGTCAAGGTCACAGTGAACTGACATCTGTCCTATTTCTGTGATTTTTACTGGTTGGTGGAGGTACACAACCACAAAGTGATAATTCTAGATATTTTGTACAATAATTTTCTTTTCCCCTACTGACACAAAGGATCATGGGATTTGTGAGCGGGAGTGTACATTAATATAGTTGATTTAAAATAGAAAACGCTTTATTTTCTTACAACTTCCCAAATTCATTGGCATAAACAGATAGACACTAACTGCAATGCCTTTGGTTAAGATATGAGTTAAATAAGTTAGAACAGTTCATAGTTAAAAGCACAAATACAATAGTTAGAATCTTGGTTTGGAAAAAACCATCAGAGTGAGAGGTCTTCACGCTGTGTATCTCTGGGATTGTGAAAAAACTAAGGAGTGAGAGCTCTCACCAGAGTTAGAATATCTTGGATGTCTTTGTGGAAGGAAGAAGATAACAGTTTCTCCTCAGTATTTCCAAACATTTCTTGGACTCATCATTCTTCACCTAGTGCTTGTCCTTGTGGAATTCTATGTCTTTGTAAGTGGTGCTGTTTTAAGTAAGCTCTTTCTGTTGTAGTAATTGCTGTCATTTTACGTGTTGTGTTT
>NW_018128031.1:261646-262056 GCF_001952655.1 Monopterus albus | reverse complement strand
GACATGAGTCTACGCTCAGGGAAAAGCTATCTCCGCGATTACAGTGCTGAACAAAAAGGTAAAGCAAGTGAGGAGGCGGAGGTTACAGACCAGGCAGCCGCGATGCAGCAACCGTCACAACCGTTTGACACCAGGTCATATACATCTAGAGCATCGAGGTGCTCTCAACGGTCGTCATCAACGGCTTCTTCAGCCACAAAAGCTTATGCCAAAGCAAAAGCTGCCAAAGCTCAACTAGCCTTTGTTGAAAAAGAAGCTGACATGATGAGGCAGAAAGCAAAATTGGAAGCAAAAAAGGCTGATTTAGATGCCAGCATCCATATACTACGGTACCAGAAAGAAGTAGCCACAGCTGAAGCAGACGCTTCAGTTTACGAAGCAGCAGAGGTTCAAAGCGGGGAGTTCACGGA
>NW_018128031.1:254015-259813 GCF_001952655.1 Monopterus albus | reverse complement strand
GCATAAGGTACGTGAACAAATCAACGGACCCAGCAACACTCCTTACGCCCAAAGGCTAGACTTAGGCTGGGTTATTGTGGGAGATGTATGTTTAGGAAAAGTTCATAAATCATCACAAGTCAATGTGTACAAGACACACACCTTGGAAGGTGGGCGTGTGTCTTATTTTGAACCCTGCCCGAACGTAATTCATGTAAAAGAGAATAGTGAGTGCACCTCGCGACGGCACAGCTCAACAAGCCCAGGTTGTATGCACACGACAGACGTTGCTCAGCCTACGGACACCCTAGGACACTCTGTGTTTGATAGAACCGGGAATGATGATAAGTTCACATTATCCATAGAGGATAAGACATTTTTAGCCGTAATGGACAATGACGTTTACCAAAACAAAGAGAACAGCTGGGTTGCTCCCTTACCCTTCCACTGCCCACGAAGAAGGCTTCCAAACAACAAAGAGCCAGTCAAAAGTCTTAAAGAAGGAAAACAGACAAACAGGAAATACGACACACTAAAAAAGCTCCATCCAGTGGTGGACAAAGATGGAACACTAACAGTTTTGTCATGTCCACTGAGTGCTGCTTGCACTGCCTTGTAACATTATAACAGGTGTAAACCACAGAACAGTGGGGAAAAGCAGACAAATTGTGACACATTTGGATGTTGAAACAAGTGTGCGTCTGTTTGCTCATGGTAATTTGAAATAATATTAACAAAATAGTGTACACATTAACATATTGAACATAATATCTATAAATGAAAAGAAGATATTCATGTGTTCCAGTGAACACTTGCAGTGTTTGTCGGTACATCATAAATCACATTTATCCCTGAGACATCAACAAACAGCACATACTTTCCTTTGAGGAGGATGCTAAGGCGTTCATCGACAGAGGTCTTGTCTTCTGCTGCGTAGGCCTGGCCTTTCTTCAATGTCTGGATGGTGCAGAACTGTCCAGTGAGCTTCTGAAATAGAGCCTCCTGCACATGGAGGGGCTCAAACATTCGCTTGTAGACCGCTCGCAGCTCCCTGTCGATCTTAATCTGGTAGAGCAGAGCCACAGCATTAACTTCTCCTTCCAATGAGCATCTATCATAAAAAGGAAACTTCAGTAATGCTGCTGTGGTCTATGTGAAAATATTCAAAGAGCTGGTAAAATGGTAAATGAGCAGTGTCTCATTTTGACAGTCCTGATCCCATTATGTTAGCACACTGAAGGCCCCTTCATAAAATCTGCATCTCATTACCATAAACCAGGGCCAAACCCAGAAAGATATGCTGCTGATTGCCAGAGACAGTAATGGAAAACTCAACACTGAGCCTCAGAAGAAACACACCTGGAGCCAGTATTTGAATTTGGTATAACACTCAAATGGCCTGAATGTAAAGTGACAGGTAAGATGTGAATGAGGGCAGGCTGAACTTACTGGCCTTCGCTTGTACAAGAGGAAGAACAAGTGCATGAAGTTGACGACCAGAAATACCACGTTCCAAATCATTACGTCCAGGTTGCACCTGTACAGAGCGGCCCATGCTATTAAGAGCCCACATCCTGTGTTAGAGACATAGAACAAATTCCATTTAGGAAAAGATGTGTCTAGATGCTGCATGTTAAGCTATAATTCAAAGATTCAAAGTCTAAATTGACCCAAGTTGAATACTTCAGTCTGATTTAATATTCATTCATAAAGGCAAAATCAAATATACTGTGGTTGTAATTTCAACACATTCATTCAGTGTACTCAGATTTATTGCTGGCAAAATCAGACAGAGGATGTGCACACTGCATCTAAAAATGCCCGATGAAGATCTTCTTTAGATCAAAACATTGCTGTTGAATTAAAGTGCTGGGAGCTTAGCACCTGCAAAGGTTTTTTGGAAGTGTGCACCCTATGTTTTGTTACACTGATATAGACAATTTACAGAAGTAAAATGTGAATAACCAAAAACAAAAATAATGATCCTATCCAGAATGGAAAATGGATCATGCAACAACATAAAATAAAATGTTACACAAACATAAAGGTAACAACTTATTTCCATGGTGGTCCAGGGACATGTTGCTTGTACATGGAATTGTTGAGGACTTAACACAAATTTAGACTTTTCAGTTTTTGAAGTCGGCATAAAGTTTCATTGAAACGTTCACCATAGCAACCAGCTTTGAAGTTCAAACCTACAGCCCATTTACGACTTATGCAGGTAAACAAATATGAAGGCATTTTAAATATTTTAAAGTAGCTTACAAGATTAACTACTGTAGCTCTGATAGTTTACTCTTCATCCTTGTTCTTTCTTTGTCTTTGTATAACTCTGAGACTGGGCCAAAGGGCAATATAAATAACTGTCAAAATTACAACCACATTTCCTCTAACTCCTGCTGCTTCCTGTCTCCACTCTCCTTCCAAGTAGAAGATAAACATGTTGGAAGTGCATTTTCCATCTGCTGTTCTCTCCTTCCTTTATCTACCACTACCTGAGCCTTTTAGGGCCTCAGCTCTGTTGAAGAGATACCTCTTGTGGAGCTGTTAAAAAAGCCAAATCTTCCAAATAATAACTAAACTAAACCAAATGCTCATCAAGCTGGTGGTAATAATTGACCGATGCTTTACTGCACAGGGCACATCTGATTAGATTAAGCCCTAGTGAGGCTGTGGTAAATATTTCCACCTACAGTATTATCAGCACATGAATGACATCAGCAGAGGGCGCTCTGGACCGACCTGTCAATAGAAACAGGCGCAGCAGAATGATGTGCAGGCCCAGGGTAGTGGGGATGACAAGGCCCAGCAACAGTGACAGATTCCCCAGATGGAAGAGGAGGTGATGGACCTGCTCCCACTCTTGACATGAGGTGGCATTAGGTTCAGCTGAAACTCCTGGAGTGGCTGAGGGGAAGGAGGTCAGTGTTGGGAAGAGGTGGGTGGTCAGTTCTGGTGTAGAAGACATCCTTCAGCAGGGTCACCTGAAAGACTAGGGCAACATTAGAGAAAATGTGAGTGGATGAATATGTCAGGGCTTGTAGGTAACATGCTGTTAGTAAAGATGGTAACATGTTCATTCTCATTCTCAGTGTGCATCTTTGTAGTTGTTTAATTGACTTTCAGCATGAACAACATCATCATTCATTTGGAGCTGTTTGTCCACCTATTGAATCTAAGCCCAATATTTACTCTTATGGTCTTGAAAGTAACATCTCTTTCTTGGCCAGAAAACCAAAACAAAGAGATAAAAGAAGCTAAATAGCTGCAGAGATTGTGAGAATTCTTTTAAATAAAAAAAAAGCTTTTTTTTGCTTTCATACACATAAAACCAAGGCGCCCACTGCCCTTTGTCAAGTCTATTTTGATTTGTACAGCCCAATATCACGTTACACATTTGCCCCAAGGAGTTTTGCGTCTGCCTGAATTTAATAATTATACAAAAACAGAACGTGTAGGTTGCATTAAAACAGTACTGGCAACGAGCAGTTCATTTAATACCCGGTGACATTCTGTGACAGCACACACATCAGACCAAGGACGCTCCCAAATAAACATGTGGCTCAAAAAGATTAACTCAAGCACAAAAAATATGAACTGCACAAAAAAAGTAAACAATAAACGACTGAATAGTCTCCTCACGGTAACAGTATCAGCTGTGTTTCCGGCTGATGTGCTCCAGCATGGGAAGGACTCGCGTATAAAAATAGATGTGGTGACACACATGCAGGCTGCGCACATCGGGACCTTTCCCAGCTTCAACTTTCTAACCGAGTCCCAAGAGGACGACGCCTCGTTACTCACCGATTCAGCAGCACAACAGCGAGAGGAATGGGAGAAAAGAGAGAAGTCAGTGCAGCAAAGAAGGAGGAATGATTCCGACCAAAGACCTGGGACACTGAGGATGACTGCAGGCTGGACCCTCAGATGGGGGGCTGCACAATGTGCGTCCGCGCATTCCACACAGCTGACAAGTACAGACGAAAATAGGCAAGAAGGCGAGAGCGGTGCGTTAGCAGTGTCCAAGAGATCCGACAGGAGGAGACAGCTCCCCGTCGTCTGGTGTTAAGAAATAGTGCAGATCTCTTAGTGGTAGAAGTGCTCTTTTCCCAGTGGGGTTGAAGAAAGGATTTTTGCCTCCCTTCAAATACTTAGTACTAAGAGTCCTTATATCCTCCTCTTGTAATCTTTAGCTGTCAAAAGTTAGACTTTTTAGACATTAGTGAAGAGAGATATTTGTATTAACATTGCAATATATTAAATTAAAGATGGGCGCACATATATATGTGTGTGTGTGTGTGTGTGTGTGTGTGTGTGTGTGTGCATAAAAATTTCCCCACTCGCCCCCACTTCGGGGCGGTCTTTCGTTATATCGCTATACTGATGTTTACACATATTGTCTTTCACAGTATACGAGCATTGTTACATTCCCACAAGGAAGCCTAATACCCATACTAGTTTTATATTTGGGAAAATTTGTTGAAATTCCCATTTTATACCTAGGTACTATAAATGTACAGTGATATATACTGTACATTATGTAGGATATTAGGTCTGTAAGCTAACTCCTAATATCTACTACAGACTGAGATTCTGGCAGAGTGGCACAGTGGTGCACAGCAGGAGGGTCCGGGTTCAAACCTCTCGGCTGATGCAGGTTAGGTTGACTGGTGACTGTAAATTGCCAATCTATACACTGACCCTTAATTCACTTCCACTGCTGCAGAAAAGATCAAATGAACCTCTGACTATGAACTATTGTAGAACTGATGTGCAGTTGACTGTAACCCTTACCAAAAAGAAGTATACCTCAAGTACATGTTATTAAGTATACTAAAGTATTTCCCCAAGTGTACTTTTATTTACCAAGTACACTAATTCAAATGTACTAGCAGTTTACTAACAAGTAATACTTCTTGGGACTAAATTGGCCCACTTTAAGTTTATGAAAGTACACTTTGAAGTATACTTCAGGTAATCTTCCAGGTATACTGTTAGTTTACTCTTAATAAATTTCAAGTCTACTTTTAGTTTATGTAAGTACACTTTAATGTATACTGAAAGTAATCATCTTGGTATACTATTAGTTTACCATCAGTAAACTCTAGTGCCCATTTTAGTTTATGAAAATACACTTTGAAGTATATTGAAAGTAACCTTTTAGGTTTCCTATTAGTATACTAATAATAAACTTCTAGTCCTCTGGTTAGTGTACAAAAATACATTTTCAAGTGTACTACAAATAACCTAGTAATACCTCTAGCTCCTAAGTGACAAATATTGATTGCGGTATTTTATTGAGCTCAACTGAACAGTTCCAAATTTACACTCACATATTGCAAATCTAATTGCAAGATTTGCGATATTGTTTTTAAAACCAAGATTCAGTTCACAGAGCACATTTTAAACCTGTCTGGAAGCACTAACACTTCAAAAAAGACTAAAATATGAATTGTGAAACGTCCACAAGAATCACATACCTTTCAGAACAAGGGAAGCAGGTTTTAACCATATACAGTATTTGGTTTTGTGCAGAAATATTAAATGTCCAATGTCTTTTTAGTAGCAGCTTGCTTGTAGTTTTCATTGTTGCATTTTTTTCGGATTATTCTTCTTACATCTTGTACGCTTATTCCTGGGAACTTTGAGAGAGCGTGGCCTGTGAGTTAAACAGATAAAACACAAAACAAAGTATCAAAATGTACTTTTATAACATTCGCAGTGTGAACATTCTCAGCTTTTCACCTCAGTAATTTTTACATAAATCATTCTACATAAATAGAGGTTGTGTACTAATTGATTTTAAATTAATTTCA
>NW_018128031.1:230651-247604 GCF_001952655.1 Monopterus albus | reverse complement strand
GTCCCTGTGGGTTAATAATGTCATTGTGTATATGACAGTGGTTCAGTTTCACCTACACCAATCCTCAATCTTTAAAAACATGCAGTATACCACAAAGAAACCAGTATGTGTGAAAATGTACTATTAATGTACTACTACTTAAGTATATCATGGTCAAAAGTTTAAATATAAGTATAGGCTCAATATACTTAGACTTTTAGTATACTTTTTAGTATAAGCCAAGTATACTTAACTTAAACTTTGTTAAGTATATCTCTGATAAGTACTTAAAAAGTAAACTGAAAGTATACTCTCATTTTTAGTTTAAAATTAATATACTTGAAGTATACTTGCATATACTACTTTTTGGTAAGGGAAATTGTGTTCTAGGCAGGAGGACCGTATTATATTATTTATATTTCTTTTTGGGGGGGGTCTACACCATAAAAAATAATTTATTTTTGCAGTAAACACAGACACCCTTACATTATTAGTCAACATTACAATCTTATACAGTGAAGACATACAGTATGCATTCACTTATTTACTTCACTCTCTACATATATATATATATACACATATATGTAAGAAGCTGCTTTTAAAGCATGAATGAATGCTTCTCTAAAAATTAAGATGATATGTATAACAATCTGCTATATGTTCGGTTTAACTGCACAATCTTGAGTGCCATGAACATGTAACTATTTCTATACACACAAACCTTCACAAACTCTCCTCAGGTATAGATTTCTACATATTATGTTATCAGGACTTGTCACTAGAGAGAAGATGTTTAAACTTTATAGAAAGGCCAACAAAAGAAAACCTTCAGTGCAAAACTACTGAAGTTAATTAGAGATGTTGTTCAAATATGAGTGACAGTTCTAGAAATTCCTGTTTCACAATTACATTATAAGCAATCAGGAAGCCTAACATATTGTTCTGTGCTCAGTTGTACTGAAGTGATAATTAAATGCTATAAGATCTGTCTAGTCAAACAACTAACTGGGATCTTACAACAGGCACCCAAGCTTGTCTAATGCTGTGTTTCCACTATTAAAAACTATTGAGAGGCATACTCTGTATTTCCCTTAACCATCACCAAGCATAGTCTCCAGGGTTGACGCCGACTATCCTGCTTTGTTTTTCCAACTGTATTTTCTCTGTCGGTCTCTGTTTAGACATTAGTGAAGAGAGATATTTGTATTAACATTGCAATATATTAAATTAAAGATATGGATGCAAAAATATACGTGTGTGTGTGTGCATCTCTCTGTTTAGAGACTGACTCTCACGCACACAGTCAGCTGTGTGTTTACACACGGTGCTTGTAATTCTAATACTTTAGGTGTGAAGACGAGAACATTTAACCAATCACTAGCAACTGCTCTGCATGCATGCTCTGCCTTCCCCCCTCACATTCCTGGTACTTGATTTTAGTACTAACCCCTGAGGGGTGCTGAAATTTAGCTGCCAGAACACACCTCCAAAGCAGGCAGAAGGCAGTGTAAACAAATGCAGAACCCGTGACAAGTGTTACATGGCGTGACACATTTCAGTAGGTTCCTATAATGGAAAAACCCTTATTACACAATTAAGAGCTGGTCTATCAGTATCTGTGTGGACTTTGCATGCTCTCCCATACCTCTGTGGGGTTTTTCTTGTACTGTGGCTTCCTCCTACAGTCGACAGACATGCAGGTAGTACACGGCTATCACTGTATAAATGAGATTTAAATTGGAAGATCTGTAGGTGGGCACAACCACAATGACCAGCTTCACTGTGTATTCCAACATTCTAAAGAACATGTATTTTCTCTTTTTTCCTGAGAAAGCTATTTCTTGACAAACAACAGCCAGTCACAGTGACTGAGTACTATGAGAAGCGGATGCCGAGATGGCTCCCCATTCATCAAATTACTAACAGGGAACATGTGCACAAAAACATTTTCCAGCCTGAGCATTAGAAACCTTCTTCCGCTGAAACAGCTCAGAGTGTGCATATTTGAGACTTATTCTGCATGAGCTGTCGGATTAGCTGTTAGCTCCACACACACATGAATAGTATGACCTACAATGTACTGAAAAATCACTTTGAGGCATTTCAATATTGCCAAATTTGGTTCAAATTTAATTGGAAGAGTCATTTCATGGTCTTTGTGATGCTCAGACAAAACTAATTCTCAGCTGTTCCTTTTGTATTAGTTGAGTAATTTTCATTCAGTGAACGTCACATCCTGCAATAATGTGTTGTCACTACGCCACTGGCCTTACAGCTCAGCACTATTATAGTTGGCTGGCCATGCATGGCTTCCTGAAGACTTACTGTCACAGGGTTGCCAGCTTTTCTATCTTTGTCCTTAAATAGAGACCAACTATGCTGACAGACAGATTCTGGCAGCCCCATAAACAGAGACACTCCACAGGAACACTGAAACACTGTTTATCAAGAGACAAATTTGGCATCAACTCCCCCATAAAATGACGTAATTTTTACACTTCTGCTTGTGTCATATTAAACAAATGACAAAAACCTCATGTTTCCAAAATGTTAAATGGTTCTTTTAAAGCAAATATTGATCCTGAAAACTAAGCAGTTCTATAGACCTATTCTAGTTTTTCACCTATATTGTTTTCAGCCACCTAACTCCACCACATCTTCCTGCAAAGTCCCATCAGAAAGCTACAGTCATGGCCAAAAATATTGGCACCCCTGCATTTGTCACATAACGCACCACTTCTCCCAGTAAACTGTTGCAATCACAAATTCTTTGGTATTCTCATGTTTATTTCTTTTGTTTGCATTGGAACAAAAAAGCAGAAAAAAACCAAATGTGATCTATTCCACCCAGAACTCCAAACATGGACTGGAGAGAATTATTGACACCCTCAACTTAATATTTGGTAGCCCACCCTTTGGACAAAATAACAGATCAGTCTCTTCCTGTAACCATCAGTGAGTTTCTTCCACCTCTCTACTGGAGTTTTGGACCATTCTTCTTTTGCCAGCTGCTCCAGGTCTCAGATTTGAAGGCTTCCTTCTCCAAGCTGCTGTTCTGAGATCTCTCCACAGCTCTATGGGATTTAGATCTGGACTCATTGCTGGCAGCTTCAGAACTCTCCAGCTCTTTGTCTGAAACCATTTCTGGTGCTTTTTGAAGTCTGCTTTGGGTCATTGTCCTGCTGTAAGACCTTTGACCTCTGATGGAGACCCAGTTTTCTGACACTGGGCCCTGCATTGTGTCCCAGCATTCGTGGGTGGTCTTCAGATTTCATAATGCCATACACACAGTCAAGACAGCAGCAGCAAAGCAACCCCAACACATCAGTGAACCTCCACCGTGTTTTACTGTAGGATAAGGATAATCACCTTTATTGGCCAAGTATGTTACACACAAGGAATTTGTTTCTGGTACAGAACCGATGGCAGCCATCTGTGGCCCCACCTCAACCGATGGCTCTAACCATCGGGGCCAACGGGGGGGGTTCAGTGTCTTGCCCAAGGACACTTCGACACGAGGACTGCTGGCACCAAGACTCGAACCTTCAACCTTCTGGCTGGGAGATGACTGCTCTACCCACCGCACCACTGAGACTGTGTTCTTTTCTTTGAAGGCCTCGTGACATTTTCTGAAAACAGTAGAATGACCTACTCGACCAAAAAGCTCTACTTTAGTCTCATCTGTCGACAGGACATTCTCCCAGAAGGACTATGGCTTCCTCAGGTAAGTTTTGGCAAACTTCAGTCTGGCTTCTTTATGTTTCTGTGTCAGCAGTGGGGCCCCTGGGTCTCCTACCATAGTGTCCCTTGTCATTCAGATGGTGACAGATAGTGCGAGCTGACATTGTTGCACCCTGTGCCTGCAGGTCAGCTTGAATTTGTTTGGAAGTTGATAGCTTTTCTTTATCCACCATTTGAACAATCCTCGGTTGCAATCTGTCATCTATTTTTCTCTTTCGTCCATGTCCAGGAGATTAGCTCCTACGTCATGAGCTGTAAACATCTTGACAATGCTGCGCCCAGTGGACACAGGAACAGCCAGATCTCTGGAGATGGACTTGGAGCCTTGAGACTGTCCAGGCATTTCCACTATTGTGCTTCTCAAATCCTCAGACAATTCTTTGCTCTTCTTTCTTCTCTCCATGCTCAGTGTGGTCCACATGACACAAAGGTTGAGTCAACATTTCTCCATTTTAACTGGTTGCAAGTGTGATTTCTATGTTGCCATCACCTGTTGATTGCTACAGGTGAGTTTCATTACAAATTAAAGGAGCATCACATGCTGGAAGAACTCTTTCTGATGATTTGAGAAGGTGTCAATAATTGTGTCCAGTCCATTTTTGGAGTTCTGTGTGGAATCCATCAGATTTGACTTTTTCCCTTGCTGTTTATGTTGTTACAATGCAAACAGAAGAAATAAACATGAGAATACCAAAGACTTTGTCACTGCAACGGTTTTCTGGGAGAAGTGGTGCGTTATGTGACGGAAATGCAGGGGTGTTGATATTTTTGGCCATGACTGTAATTAAAGTATAAGGAACAACAAGCTAATGTACTGTAGCTAACAAATTTCTTGGGCTATCAATCACATTAACCTGGTCTTACATGCCTGACAGACCAAATTTGCTGACAAGTCTGCCAGCTCCTACCTACAGTGCCTTGCGAAAGTATTCGGCCCCCTTGAACTTTGCGACCTTTTTCCACATTTCAGGCTTCAAACATAAAGATATAAAACTGTAATTTTTTGTGAAGAATCAACAACAAGTGGGACACAATCATGAAGTGGAACGAAATTTATTGGATATTTCAAACTTTTTTAACAAATAAAAAACTGAATAATTGGGCGTGCAAAATTATTCAGCCCCTTTACTTTCAGTGCAGCAAACTCTCTCCAGAAGTTCAGTGAGGATCTCTGAATGATCCAATGTTGACCTAAATGACTAATGATGATAAATAGAATCCACCTGTGTGTAATCAAGTCTCCGTATAAATGCACCTGCACTGTGATAGTCTCAGAGGTCCGTTTAAAGCGCAGAGAGCATCATGAAGAACAAGGAACACACCAGGCAGGTCCGAGATACTGTTGTGGAGAAGTTTAAAGCCGGATTTGGATACAAAAAGATTTCCCAAGCTTTAAACATCCCAAGGAGCACTGTGCAAGCGATAATATTGAAATGGAAGGAGTATCAGACCACTGCAAATCTACCAAGACCTGGCCGTCCCTCTAAACTTTCAGCTCATACAAGGAGAAGACTGATCAGAGATGCAGCCAAGAGGCCCATGATCACTCTGGATGAACTGCAGAGATCTACAGCTGAGGTGGGAGACTCTGTCCATAGGACAACAATCAGTCGTATACTGCACAAATCTGGCCTTTATGGAAGAGTGGCAAGAAGAAAGCCATTTCTTAAAGATATCCATAAAAAGTGTCGTTTAAAGTTTGCCACAAGCCACCTGGGAGACACACCAAACATGTGGAAGAAGGTGCTCTGGTCAGATGAAACCAAAATCGAACTTTTTGGCAACAATGCAAAACGTTATGTTTGGTGTAAAAGCAACACAGCTCATCACCCTGAACACACCATCCCCACTGTCAACCATGGTGGTGGCAGCATCATGGTTTGGGCCTGCTTTTCTTCAGCAGGGGCCGGGAAGATGGTTAAAATTGATGGGAAGATGGATGGAGCCAAATGCAGGACCATTCTGGAAGGAAACCTGATGGAGTCTGCAACAGACCTGAGACTGGGACGGAGATTTGTCTTCCAACAAGGCAATGATCCAAAACATAAAGCAAAATCTACAATGGAATGGTTCACAAATACACATATCCAGGTGTTAGAATGGCCAAGTCAAAGTCCAGACCTGAATCCAATTGAGAATCTGTGGAAAGAACTGAAAACTGCTGTTCACAAACGCTCTCCATCCAACCTCACTGAGCTTGAGCTGTTTTGCAAGGAGGAATGGGCAAAAATTTCAGTCTCTTGATGTGCAAAACTGTTAGAGACATACCCCAAGCGACTTACAGCTGTAATCGCAGCAAAAGGTGGCGCTACAAAGTATTAACTTAAGGGGGCTGAATAATTTTGCACGCCCAATTTTTCAGTTTTTTATTTGTTAAAAACGTTTGAAATATCCAATAAATTTCGTTCCACTTCATGATTGTGTCCCACTTGTTGTTGATTCTTCACAAAAATATACAGTTTTATATCTTAATGTTTGAAGCCTGAAATGTGGCAAAAGGTCGCAAAGTTCAAGGGGGCCGAATACTTTCGCAAGGCACTGTAATTTGCACGTTGAGATTTGATGAATATGTGGCCAGATTTGACATAATATCACTTTAAACCTATTTACCCTACATGGTACAGATAATACCATACTTTGCCCTTCCTAAATGACACCCATTACTGCACACAGTGAGTCACTTCCAAGCGTTTTAGGCCCGGAGTAGTGTGTGTGTGTGTGTGTGTGTGTGTTCAGACACTTCTTCCACTCTGTATCGGCACTTGTAAGAGGACATCTGTTTTTTCTAATTCGGTCCCTGGTATGTGACAGTAACTTGGTAAGCGGAGATCATAGTGGTGCCCGGCCCTGTCAAAAGCCTGTTCATTAAGGGAGTACAGCTTCTCTGCAATGTCATTGCGCACAACCAGGCCAAATATCTTGGCTATGTAGCGATGCTTAGCAAAAAGCAGATAGAGTTTCTTCCTCCTCCACGCCACAAATCTGCAGGGGTTATCAGCACGCAGGGTCACCTGTGGAAAAATAATACATTTAACAAAGAAAACAAGACAGGTGCAGCCAAAGACATGAAAATGAGGTGGCATTCATGTGTGCAAGTTACAGCTTGGATAACTGTATACTTTTGCTGATGATCAGTTTTACTAACAAAATGAATTGCTGAGATCTGGGAACAGGTGAACAAAACTTTGAAGCAACTGTATGAGCCAAGTTGTAGTAAACCAGAATTATTCCTTAATGGTGTCAGATAAAAATCAAACCAAGGTCAAATTTAGCATAAATATTCCAGCTAAGTTGACATTTTAATAATTTAACAAATTTTAAAATAATACTCTTCAGTAACTGGATTTGTTTTCTAAAAATAAATGGATAAATAACCTAATTCAAACAGATTTTATAAAATTCTTCAGAAGCACTGGCCATACTAGAGAACATAGACCATATAGTACCTAATACTGCACTTAATAGGGGTGGGAATCTTTGGCGAATCCACGGTTTGATTTAATTCCACTTCTTGGTGTCACAATTTGATTCAGATTGGCTTTTGATTCATAAGCACATGGCCCTATATATAATAGAGGGCGCAAGGGGTCTACCATACCAGACAGGACCCCAGGTGTAGGCTGTGCAAAGATGCCCCTGAGACAATCCAGCACATAACAGTGGGATGCAAGATGCTAGCAGGTAGGGCATACATGGAACACCATAAACAAGTGGCTGGCATAGTGTACAGAAACATCTGTGCCAAGTACAGGCTGGAAGTCCCAAAGTCAAAATGGGATGCACCTCCAAAGGTGGTGGAGAATGGCCAAGCTAAGATCCTGTGGGACTTCAAGATACAAACTGACATACTGGTAATGGCCAACCAACCCGACATAGTAGTGGTGGACAAACAGAAGAAGGCCGTAGTGATAGATGTAGCAATCCCACGCAATAGCAACATCAGGAAGAAGGAATGCGAGAAGCTGGAGAAATACCAAGGGCTGAAAGAAGAACTACAAAAGATGTGGAAGGTGAAGGCACAAGTGGTCCCTGAGATAATAGGAACATTGGGGGCTGTGACCCCCAGACTGGGAGAGTGGCTCCAACAGATCCCAGGAGCAAGTATGAGATCTCTGTCCAGAAGAGTGAAGTCCTAGGAACAGCTAAGATACTGCGCAGGACCCTCAAGCTCCCAGGCCTCTGGTAGAGGACCCGAGCTTGAAGGAGGGAATACAGGACCGCCCCAAAGTGGGGGGCGAGTGGGAAATGTATTTTTATTTTTTTTTTACTGTATATACACACATACATACATACATAGACTCTTACTCCAGTGTATGGTGTGTCAAACAATTCCTGTCTCTTGCCTACTGCAGGGCAGGCAGCAAAATCTGATGAATGCTAGCACAGGGTTTCATGAATTGACAGGGAAATGATTCTGTACACAAGTACATGCACACAAGTTAAAGTGAACCTGGAAAACACCCTCCTCCGATGGTCTGAGAGAGTCCCACTCAGGTGAATCCAAAAACTGGAAAGGGTAGATGTAATGCAGAAACTCTCCATTAACTGTCACACGGATTCTGTAAGGAATGGATGGAAAGTTCAAATTAATGTTCCATTGGGACACACTATCATGAAGGGCAAGATGACACCAAATCACACAGGACACAACAACAGTTGCTAAAATGTCAGTAGCCCTTTTCACACATGCACTGCATCCCTGATGTTATCTAGACAGTACCTTGAGGTATGTGAGAATACAAATGTTCACCAAACTAGTGGGTGTGTTGATGACATTCTACAGGGTGGCCCATGGAAAAGTAGCCTGCCTCCAATACGCTCTCGAGTACATGGGCGACTTTTCCATGGGCTACCCTGTATCACGTGAGTGGTATGAAATCAGTAAAGAAGAAGGGCCATTTACAGTGAAGACACCAAAGAAAATGTCTAACTGGAGAGAAGACAAGATTTGGCAACTTCTGTCATCAAGAGCTGATGCTGAATTCATCAAGCGATTTCAAGAAAGAGCAAGAGACTCAGTTGTTTATGATCAAATTACAAGCCAACTATGTGTGTGTACTTTTTTGCATCATGTCCTGCCTCCTGTGTGTGTGAAAGATTAGGGTTACTATAAATAATTTGAGTTCTGACTTTTTTCTTAAATTCTGACTTTAATCTCAGAATTCAGACTTTTTTAAAAAGTCTGACTTAGACTACGTTCACACTGCAGGTCTTGATGCTCAGATCGGATTTTTTGCCGAAATCCAATTTTTTGCGCTGTTGTTCACACTGTCATTTAAATGCGACTGCCATCTGTCTCATGTGTGAACAGTATATGGCCCTGAGGTGACCCGCATGCGCAGAAGAGGATGTGATGTCAGACGCAGCGTACTGTGTTTGCGAAAATAAAAATGGATGCGGCTCGTGATACCATGTGCATAGTGATGTACCAGTTAATGTGCAATCAAAATAAAGAAATAATAATAAGAATATCAACAAGAAGGAGAGCACAAATACTGCTTAAGGTCTTGCCTCCGCCAGCGCAGAATTGTGACGTCTGTCGCATTTCAATGACATAAAAATAAAAAAAAAAATCGCATGAAATGCAACATGGCCGTTCAGACTGAAGTCGGATATGTATCCGATTTAGGACCACATATGAAAGTGGCCTGGGCCGGATTTGAAAAAAGTGGATTTGTGCCGTTCACACTGTCATAAGGAAATCGGATAGGGGTCACATTTGGGCAAAAAGTTCGGATTTGAGCAGTGTGAACGTTGCATTAAAGTCAGAACTCAAATTTTTTACAGTGGCCCAAATCTTCATCCGTATGTACGCTCTACTCAGGTGCCACCCTCACATAATCTAAATGGAGTATTTCCATCAAGTGAGATCACAATTGACATAGGCTATATATGTGAAAGGGCAACTCTGGACAATGTCCAGACATTGTCTGGAGCTCATATGTGAATTCAGCTAGTAGTACTGTATCACAGCAGATGTCCTGGCATTAACAGCTGGGGAACCTATAACATCAGTGACTGGGGGTGTGGCAAAGCATACAGTATACATTTTATGCAATTCAACACTTCAAAATATGTTAAATGTTTTTTTTCAGTGTCAAATGTTCTCTAAATGTGAATGCACAAACACTTTATGCATTACACCCGTGCTGCACATACATTATATACATGTCTACAATAGAAGCTCCTATTCTCAGTCTCTATCCTGAGCTCAGTGTTTCTAGTGACCTGATGAACAATTACCCTATAATACTGAGATAACAGAAAAAGAAACAAAAAATGTCTGTAATATGCAATTAAACATGAAAAAGGCACTTCCAAGTCCAAATATGGCATTTCCTGTCAGATTGTTAATATGAACAAACTACATGTTTAAAAATCTCTTGTGTTTAAGTTGGGACACATGCAAAAGCAAACAAAATAAGGAAAAATATGGTTGCAGAGTCAGTGCTCGCACAATGTCTCTCTACAAGGTCTTATTACTGCAGTCACTACAAACACTGTCAATGTGATGTCTGAGTCATCAAATTATCACTTGGAATACATGAGTGTATTCATTTATCCAGAATTTAGGTACCCCAGAGGAAAAGGAAATTAGGAAAGAGATCTAAAAAAGGTTTCATTTGTTTCTCCTAGACAATATGAGGTCTGTGTGAAACCAAAGTGAGACTATGGCTTATTGCTTCCGTCTCTTTTTTTCTCCACAAAAAGAAAAAGAAAAACCCAAAATCTCAAATTAGCCTCTTTTTAGGTTTCAAAGGAAATCTCATCAAGCTCTACAGTAATTCTCAGATTTTCAGAATGTTTGCGCCTCTTTTTGATCTCAGGCAGAAAAATCCAAGAGATCTTTCGGTGAACTCAGGCTATTCTCAGCCTAATTCACACATCTCATGCTCAAGCAGACAAATAAATATAGAGCACTCTGCAAGCACACACCAAATTCTCATCCAGATGTAAATTAAATTTGTTTACTTACTGTAGTATTTTTTTTTAACAATTCTCAGCTATATCTTTATGATTTCCTAGCATGCCCCAGTGGTTAGACCGTAACGTGCTGTTATGACGCTATGCTCTGTTATGTTGGACTGTAACTTTACTTTTGCACAAATAAATATATCCCCCCCCCAAAAAAAAACTCTTTATCATTATTTCCTACCTCCCCAATGCGTTCCACAATATAAATAATTATACATATATAGAGAATCACATATCTCTCAATGGCTGCTTCAGAATTGCAATTTTTTCTCCAAATCAGAAAAACGGATCCATTGTTACCGTCGGGTCGAGTTTAGTCCCTACAGTACGTCTCAAGAATGACTCCTGTTACTCCTTGTATTATAGAATTATTTTGGTCCTTTTTGAGAGCCATGTTTGACAAATTGAGCTCCTTGATATAGACCAAGTGGGACTCCAGTTTTTAAGCTGAAATTTCTAATGTCAGTGTAAAATTGACAGGATCTGAAAAAAGTCACGTTATGTTTTCCTTAAGCTTTATTTTAAAACGTGTCTCTTTAGCAAACAGCCTTCTGGTGTGTACATGCACTAGCGGTCACCTGCCGGACAGCAGCACCGACAGCTTGTCGATGGGGGTTTTTCCTTCTATGGCGAAGCAGTGGTCCTTCTCTATGGCGTGGATGTCTCCGTCACAGCAGGCCACTATCTTCCCAAAATGTGTTAGCGACACTCCTAGCTTTTTAAACATGCAGTTGTAAAGCTCCTGGAGCTCCTTCTCAAAGGAAGCGCCTCTCAGCATGTAGGCAACATAGAGGACTTGCCCCAGACACACGCCGAAGAGCGCGAAACTCCACAGGAAAGAGTCCATTGTGCAGGTGTCGGACCATGCCCAAAGAACAGAGCAGAAGAAGCCCAAAGTCAGGAAGGTGAACAGGTAGAGGAGCCCATACAAGCCGCTGCCGCCCATGAACCCGAGGACGAGCAAGATATTTGCGAGGTGGAACACGGAGCCCTCCGAGCCGTCTCTCCACTGCTCACACAGCGGGTACGCTGCCACTGCCGGCTCCACCGTGAAGTTCATGGCTTCGAAGTCCGGAGGCTCCATGTCTGCAAAGCTGAATATAACTACAGGCGCATTTCACACAAATTCGTCCAGGATCACCGGGAGCCCACGGAGCGCTCAGAGAAGCTCTGTCAATACGGAGAAATGCACACGTAACATGTCACACCTGCCGGTGCGAATGGGGATTAGTGAGCGAAGAGAAAACCGGAAATGGAACAGAAACACCGAAATAGCACGAGGTTTATTCGAGGGAATAGCGGGACAGAAACCCCCAGGCTTGGCGGTGTGGCCACAATGGAGTGCAGCTGTTAATATTCCATGGGACAGAACAGGTGGAGAACCGAGGATAACTTATGAATGAGATCGAGAAATAAACGGATAATATAATATATCCAGATTTATCGAGAGTTGTTCAAGCTGTTAAACGCTACGCCAGGTACTTTGTTCATTTTAAGTGGACCCACTGAAGCTGGGCTGTGCATGTGTATTATATGAGAAATATGTAATAACTAGAGAAATGCATTTCCTGTTGAAAATGCGTGTGGATGCTGAGTGCTGAAGGATTGCCTTGAAAATGCCTGAAATCAAGGTCTAGAAAATTGCTGAAGAAAATGCGTATGGATGCTGAGTGCTGAAAGATCGCCCTGAAAATGCTGAATATTTTAATATCTGAATGCTTTTGCTAGCTGAAAGTATGCTGAAGTTGGAATTTCCCCATTCACTTGACTGGGGCAAGATTTTCAAAATAAAGCTAAATATTTCAAGAGTATGAAGTTTGGAAAAATTCTGAAGGGAAGCATGAATGTCCTTGAGGACTTGAACATTTTGATAGCTGAAATTATGCTGAAGTTGAATTTTCTCACTCATTTGAATGGGGCAAGATTTCAAAATAAAACTAAATATTTTGAAAGTATGAAGTTTAGAAAACCTCTGAATAGAAGCATGAATGTCCTTGAAGAGCTGAACATTTTGATAGCTAAAATTATGCTGAAGTAGAATTTCCCCATTCATTTGAATGCGGCAAGATTTTCAAAATAAAGCTACATATTTACAAAGTAGGAAGTTTAGAAAACCTCTGAAGAGAAGCATGAATGTCATTGAAAAGCTGAACATTTTATTACCTGAAAGAGCTGAAAGTGTGCTGAATTAGAATTTTCCCATTCATTTGAATTGGGCAAGATTTTCAAAATAAAGCTAAATATTTCAAAAGTATGAAGTTTAGAAAACTTCTGAAGAGAAGCATGAATGTCTTTGAAGAGCTGAACATTTTCATACCTTGAAATAGCTGAAAGTATGCAGAAGTAGAATTTCCCCCATTTGTTTGAATGGGCACCATTTTCAAAATAAAGCTAAATATTTTAAAGATATGCAGTTTAGAAAACTTCTGAATAGAAGCATGAATCTACTTGAAGAGCTGAACATTTTGATAGCTGAAATAGCTGAAAGTATAAAGAAGTAAAAATTTTCCCATTCATTTGAATGGGGCATGATTTTCAAAATAAAGCTGAATATTTAAAAATGTATGAAGTTTTCAAAAGATCTGAAAAAGAAGTATGAATGTCCTTGAAGAGCTGAATATTTTGATGGTTGAAATAGCTGAAAGTTTGCTGAAGTAGAATTTTCCCATTCATTTGAATGGGGCAAGATTTTCAAAATAAAGCTGAATATTTAAAATGTATGAAGTTTTGAAAACTTCGGAATAGTAGTATGAATGTCCTTGGAGAGCTGAACATTTTGATAGCTGAAATAGCTGAAAGTATAAAGAAGTAAAAATTTTCCCATTCATTTGAATAAGGAAAAATTTTCAGAATAAAGCTCAATATTTTAAAAAGTATAAAAGTTACACAAAAGTTGTATACATCCGCGCATGTCCTGAAAAGGCCAAACATTTTGATACCTGAATGGGCTGGCCATGCTGAGTCAGCATCCATACAATAAAGAAAGACCAGGAAAACATAGTATGGATGCTGAGTCAGCATCCACAGTATGTATCAATTATAACAAACATAGACAACTGCTTAAATATTAAAAAACTTAAGCTGCATAGGAGCAGAACATTGGACAGCCCTTCTTTTGACTGTGCTCTTTGAGTTTCCATGTCAGTAACAGACACTTCATGGGCGGGTTTGGAAGCCCCCCTGATGGGGTGGCCTTTTGGGTGTCCAGGCCTGCGCCCATAGGGCCATTTGGCAATCTATACAGTACAGCAACTTCATTTGCACAATGAGGGTAAAACAGTCAAGTCCAGGATCCTGTTGAAGAATGATATACTGTAGGTTATCCTGCAAAAAATATTCTACTGATGCTAAAAAACTAGAAGAAATTAACAAAATTAAGTTCAAACTAATTTGTTACAGATTTGATTTGATTGATTTGATTTATTCTTTCAAGCATGTAAAGACAGTTGATATGACAACACATAATTTACACATAATCCAATATCAATTTGCTTATACCTAGTACATGCTTGAATGGAGTAGGAAGAAGTCAGACTTATCCAGTCCTACCCCATGACATCATCTTACCATCATTGGTTTGCAAGCAGTAAATAATTCTCTTCTACACCACACAAGTATTATACTAACTCTTCTTCTAAATGTTCCAGGTCAAATTTTGTCTTTGATTCATTATATTAATTTCTGACAGAATACATTTGTGTGTCCTTAAATGCTTTGAATTGTACAGATTGTACCCGTTGTCACCTGTTTATATAGTTTTTCCAGATGTTTCTATTAGGCTTGACACTATTTCTA
The DNA here is from genome assembly GCF_001952655.1 of Monopterus albus. Classification (NCBI taxonomy): domain Eukaryota; kingdom Metazoa; phylum Chordata; class Actinopteri; order Synbranchiformes; family Synbranchidae; genus Monopterus; species Monopterus albus. The sequence continues at coordinate 233,114 of NW_018128031.1, read as the reverse complement.
GGGCTTTAAACTAATGTCAGGCCACAATTACAACTTTCTGAACAGTAACCAAAATGACAAGGCCTTTATTTTGACAGTCAAAACATCCCATTTCCAGTGTACCTGTCTCTGTGTAAGACCTTTATTAATTATAGCAGTGGCCTTCTCAGTTCTGGTGTTTCTGAATTTAAATATAAAATGGTGAATTGTGAAAATGTTGTAGTTAAATTAATAAAATAAATAAACACTACACAGTAGTGTGTATGACACATCTGAGTAAAAGTGACCTGATTTTCATCAAACGTCCTCATTAATCAAAACTCTGGTTGGTTATGATAGTGTGTATTTTTGGACCACAATAGCAGCAGGTCTCCTGTGTACCTGGTTGGGGTGACTTTGAATATTTGCTGGATGGTAGAAAGTGAGAATGGGTGATTTATCTGGGCCAACAGAGGACAGAGACCCCCTGGATATATTTCACGTCATGTCAGATAGGGAACCAGTGCAGAAGGGACTGGTTCTGCTTTTTCAGATTAGAGGTTAAGGATGAAGGAAAACAATGGCACTGGTGGTCATCACATGCCTGTTTTGACTCTTTTGGCGCATATCACCAGATACCTAACACCAGCTATTTGTAGCGTATTTCCACCCTGAACAGCCTGTGTGTGCGTGAGATTCTATACACAAGTAGTAAAGTGTGTGTACACGTGTTTCAGCTATTAATGCCTAGAATGAGAGCTCAGATAGCTACAGATGGCAACATGCAAATTAGCACTAACACCGGAGTGTATGCAGGAAATGAGACAGATGTGTCAAATCCCACACCACCTTCTCCAAAACACTCCTGAGAGACAAACAGCATTAACTAATCTCTTTCAGAAGAGAGGCTTTTGGTGTTATCTGCCAGTGTGCTTTTATTTTAATGTTACATCCGTGGCCCAGGCCCAACACCTCGTCAGCTGGTATGAGTAATCCCAGTAGCACCACCCTTGCACAGGTGGGAGTGAATTCCAGGCGACGAGGCACACCTGCTCTAAATTATCAGAGCAGTACTTAAGGAGAGCGTTGGTGTGTTCTTGTTGCCAGATGATCACCTGTAATACCACCAGTAACTTTGCATGGCAGCCATGCCCAGACCCTATGCTGATGAACTGCTTACCTGTTGTTAACCCTGACTTTATGATGTTTGGAACTGTATGCTGTCAATTTGTGGACGTTTGAGGCATCAGTTTGTCTGGATTCTTTCCCCTCGTTTTGTTTCTCTCAGCACCAAGTGGTGCCGTGACTCTTACCTGCTCTTACTATGATTTTGGATCTCCATTGTCAGTTTTCTTCACATCATCTTACTGCCTTCTCTGCCGTGGACCTGCTCATCTTACTGGCATCTCCTGCGCCCTCTCCTGCTGCCCTGGAGTGCTTCTTTTGCCTGCGGCACTCACCTGCATAGAGCCGGCGCATTCGGCTCATCAGGTATTCTATCAGAACTAGCTCTCCTCATGCACAGAGGGAAATCATTGTCATTCTTGCAGTACCTGTCCATCAGCTCTGCAGATCAATGGTCATGATGTGTTGAAGTCTTTATAGCAGAGAAAATGAAAGCAAGTGGGTTCAACACCTGACAAAAAGAATATGGAAAGCAGATTCACCCTGCTTTTATCCTCCATGCATAATGGGAGAAAAGCAGACAGGCAATTTCTCTCTGACATTTTTCCCCTGGGTTACCCTAGAGACATCTGTGCTTTCAAGGAACATGGATTTTCTCTAGTGGGAAAGAGGATGAAAAAACCAACATTTACATGAATCTCTTCAACCTACAAAGATGTCAGAAGCTGCATGTCACATGTTTCTCTGTGGAAATGAGGTGTATTAGTTAAACTTCACCATTTAGCAATTAGAGGCAGAATATTAAATTGAACAAAGGACTTCCCTGTGAAAAGATCAATACAGGAAAGAGACAGATATAGCTCAAGAACAGCCAAAATGGAAAACAGAACTGCATGGGGAACTGTTCTCCCCAGATCTCTATCATCACAGTAAATGACATATTTGGAAATGCTGGGGAAAGGTTCAGACAGTCATTATATGCAGATAATGGTGCAATTTGGTAAAGAGGTACTCTAAAAATGCTGAGTTCACTCTACAATAAGTTCAAGGAGCTTCAGTCTCTGTAGAGGAGTGGGCAGACAAGTGGGGGTTTAAAACCTCTTCCTCCAAGACTAAATACAGTACATAATATTTGGTTTTAAAAGAAGAAGACTCTCCTTTACAAATAATTAAGGAATTCAAGCCCAAATCCATACTATGTTTTTCAATTATCTATTTCTTTATTATTATTGTATGGATGCTGATTCAGCATTCATACTATGTTTTCCAATTATTTCTTTATTATTATTATTATTATAGTGTGGATGCGTAAGCATCCACACTATGTTATGCAGTTCTTTATTATTCTGGTTTCTACCACTGTTTTTCGGCGTCTCATTT
>NW_018128031.1:207386-213829 GCF_001952655.1 Monopterus albus | reverse complement strand
AATGTTTCTAAACTTCATACTTTTGAAATATGTAGCTTTATTTTGAAAGTTACGCACCATTCAAATGAATAGGACAATTCTACCTCTGCATACTTTGGACTATTTCAGGTATCAACATGTTCAGCTCCACAAGGACATTCATGCTTCTATTCAGAATGTTTCTAAACTTCATACTTTTGAAATATGTAGCTTTATTTTGAAAGTTTTGCACCATTCAAATGAATGGGGAAATTCTAGCTCAGAATACTTTCAGCTGTTAAAATGTTCAGCTCTTCAAGGACATTCATGCTTCTATTCAGAACCTTTCTAAACTCCATACTTCTTCAATATGTAGCTTTATTGTGAAAGTTTTGCACCATTCAAAAGAATGAGGAAATTCTACTTCAGCATACTTTCAGCTAGCAAAACCATTCAGGTGTCAAAGTCTTCAGCATATTCAGGGTGATCTTTCAGCAATTCGCATCCACACATGCATTTTGGACAGGAAATGCAGTTTTCTAGTTATTATTATTATTATTATTCCGTACGTTTTTTGGCATCTAATTGCTGCAGCATACTTTCAGCTAAAAAAGCCATTCAGGTATAAAATGTTCGGCTTTTTCAGGACATGCGCGGATGTATACAAATTTTTGTAACTTTTATACTTTTTAAAATATTCAGCTTTATTCTGAAAATTTTTCCCCATTCAAATGAGTGGGGAAATGTTTACTTCTTCATACTTTCAGCTATTTCAGCTATTAAAATGTTCAGCTCTTCAAGGACTTTCATGCTTCTCTTCAGAATTTTTCAAACCATCATACTTTTTAAATATTTTTGCTTTATTTAGAAAATCTTGCCCCATTCAAATGAATGGGACAATTCTACTTCAGCATTCTTTCAGCTATTTCAGCTATCAAAATATTTAGCTGTTCAAGGACATTCATAGTACTATTCAGAACTCTTCAAAACTTCATACATTTTAAATATTCAGCTTTATTTTGAAAATCATGCCCCATTCAAATGAATGGGAAAATTCTACTTCAGCAAACCTTCAGCTATTTCAGCTATCAAAATGTTCAGCTCTTCAAGGGCATTCATACTACTATTCCAAATTAATTGAACAGAATATGCTCTTACAGCTCTCAGTACCTTTCTGTGTCTGCTGTCTCAACAGGCGTCATAAAATGTGCTTTTCAGTCTGGGCTCTGCCTTTCCCTCACATACAGAGAAAATCACTGGCATTACACACAAAAGATTAAGTCAGTGTGTTAAGTGTGTAGTTTATTGTTACCTCGGTAGTTCTAAGTGTTATGAAATATCCAAAGCTTATCTGTACCAGAACTGATGGTGTCGTCACCTTGGGTAAGATGAAGAAGCAGGTTGAGCACTTCATCCAGCTGACCTCAATTGGAAATAGCTGTGCTTGCCATCTGTTCCCCCCTCTTTTCTTTCAAAGGCTTTAGCACACAGATCAGGAATTAACTTCTTCACTTCACGTTCTGTCTCTTTCTGATGTATTTGCCCATAATCTATGGCTAGACTTCAGCTATCATTGTCCCAGTCTAGTCACTCAGAATATGGAGTGCAAATACTATATCTATACCATGAATAGGGGTGAGATGTGAATCTATTTTCTGATTTATCTTTGGGAAAATATACTGGTCCAGCGAAAAAAGTGTTGCATCCGGTTCTTTTCACCATGCTAACTCTGAGAGACGAAGCAGTCCAAATAACTTCAAAACAGTGCTGATTTATTCAATGAACACAGGTAAAAATTAACATTACACGCTCAGGTATCTTGCACCTCCAACATGCACGCAGGCAGCTGAAAGATGAAAGACCCCGAACCACAACAGGCCTATACATTATATCACTTGGGGCTAACCCCATTCTACACAGAGAGATGCCAAACGTCTCCCGGTGCAAGCTTTGCAGCTGGCCAGAGCAGTAGTCAAAGCATGAAGAAAATCAATGTGTGATTGTCTGTTGATTATGTGGTGTGTAGCTAAGACATTCTAACACGATCTCTAGTGACATGTCATGACATTAAACATAAGAAAATATCATGGCTATGGCTACAGTTATACACGTTATAATAATAATATTAAACATCCTTCTCCTGACAGTCATCAACCTTTCTATCTAGTTATCCTTAACCATAAGCATCCTGCAGCACTCATGAGAATGACTAAGCATTTTAACAGCCATGAGCTAGACACCCTGTCTACTCTAAACATTCCTAATACAACAAGTACCTAACCAATATTTATCCAACTAAAAAATACCTAACAAAAGAATCATGAACAGGTGCTGCAGCTGTTTTCTGTTTGTTCTGAAGACTTTTCCCTCATGTTTTCTCTTGACATTACCAGACCCTCTTTCTTGCCAGGGCCTTTGCATGCAGGAATTGATGTTTTTCCACAGTAACTGTTTATCCTATGTGTACATGAGAATTGGAAATGCCTCCATCCTCACAGTTATATGTCTTCCAGCATCCTCTGAGAGTTATAACAACACTTTGGCAGTGCTTTGACCATCTCACAGACTCTGCATTTTCACGGTATGCAGACTTATCTTTCTTTTAACAAGCTCTTCTCTGGGGAAGTGCAAGTGAACACTGAGGGAAAAAAATGAGCATTCTTTGAAATGTACACACATAGGGGGATATTTAGTAAGGTTTTGCAGCCATATCCTGGTGCTAAACAGTGAAATTGTCTGTGTATTTACTAAGTGGAGTGCAGTGGAGATTTGTGGCAGAGAAACAGAAGAAATGTGGCACCACAGGAATTTGAATGTTGTGTCTCATGCAATATGCATTTTAAGGCATTCCCATTCAGGGACACAAATATCAGGGAGGAGAGAATGGAAATTTATACAAACACCCTAAGCACCTGACTTACCACAGGTGAGACAGAAGGAACTGGAATTTAACATCAAAAGAAAGCGTAAAGTCTAAAATTTGTGGTACTGCCATCAGCATGGCAGCTGTTAGTCATCTGAGACCTCACTGTAGCTAAGAACATGTTTGATGAAAGAGGAGGCGTTTGTAAATCACATCACTTTCCAGAGGAGAGTGTGAGGGACTTTTAGAGGTTTTCAGATCAAACCAGACTTCAATTACTGAACTAAATAAAAGACTTGACTGACTGGAAGGAGATGATGCAATTGCCATTCCAAAATATAATAGCTGATTTCTTAAACCATATTAAAGTCGCTATAAACAAACTGTCAACATTTCCTCTTGGTCCACACATGCGCAACAGCCTTCAAGCAGCAGACCCGAAGCAGAAGTGTATTTAGATTATGTCAGGTTTGGCGTGTACAGCTGCCAAACAGAGGTTGTAGTGAACTCAATTAAATAACCAGACGAACTGAGGTAGTGAAAAGGTCTTTACTGGTAAACAAAAACAACTAACAAAAGTCCAGGATATAATTCAGGTCGATAAGACAGTCCAGGGTCGGCGCCGGTTAACAGGTATAGCCAGGGGATCCAAACTCGAGGTCAAGGGGGACAAAAGCAGAAGGTCGGTACACAGCAGGCGATCAGAATCTGAGAGGGCATAGACAAAACACGGTGGTCAAGAAACGCTAATCCTAGGTCAAAAACAAAGAGTCAGGCAAGGGATAAGTGCTGGAGAGTCAGAGCTGGGGTCTAGAACAATCTGGCAGCGTCCTGGTGGGAGGACGCTGCCTAAATAGAAGTGAAAAACAGGTGCAAACAATAAGGAGCAGGTGAACTAATGATGATTAAATAAAAGGGCCAAAACTGAGGTGAAACAAAACAGGAAGTGATGAGAAAATAAAAGCATGACAGGAAGCAAGAGGGGCAGGAGCATGACAGATTAACATAGTTGTGACTGTGATCATTTACATCATAAGCGTTGGTACAGATGCAGCCATCTTATATTCCTGGCTGGATCTGATCCATGACAAGCTCATGCATGGCCCTGCTTATACCATGTATCCCTGTGATGACACAGTGATTGTAGCACCACCTTGTGTAACGCCCCTAAGCACTGTGTGCAAGCCACCTGCAGTGTTGTATATATCCACCAGGTGGAGCAGTGTTTGTTGTAGTTTACTGCAGAGGCCGATATAGTATGTGCCTTTTTTACGTTCATACGCCTTAAGGCAAAAGTGTTTAGGCTACATGGTAGAGAAACCCTTGGAAATGATGTTAAATAAAACAGTAAATGCACAGGGACTTTAACTACGGTTGTGGTCTTGACTGGTTTCGAAATAAAATCCTGAGTCCTGTTTGTCTGAGACCAAGACAAGACTAAACAAAACTGTGGTTGATTCTGTGACAAGACCAACAGCTTCAAAACGGTGTCTTGAGACCAGTCTCAAAACCTATCTCAAGTACTACAACACTACAAGAGTCCATATCCTACCCCAGCGGTTCCAAACTGGTGTGCCATGGCAAATACAAGTCCAGGTGTGGGATTTTGTGACAACCAAACATTAATATTGAAATATGCAACAATACAAAAAGTTATGAATTTTTAAATTACTATATCAGTACTTTGTTTCTCAATTCAGAGGCAAACCCTTTAGCTTAAAAGAAAAAGAACTGGCAGTAGATTGTAGAAATTAGCTTATGCTACCATGGTGCTAAACAAGCTGAAGACGTACTTGGAAACCAAACATCCTTTCTACGCAGAGAGAGACATGGCCTACTTCAAAAGAACTCTAAATCTGCACAAGAGGAAGTAAGGCTGTTTGTGCCTTTGTGTGTAATTGTCTGATAAAGTGATGGAGGAAAACTATATGCTAGTGGAGCTTATTGCAAAGTAGATGAAACCTCACATAGTAGTGGAGACACTCTTCCTTCCTGCTTGCAAAATAATTGTAAGTGACATGCTTGGTCCAAATGCTGCAAATGTGCTCACTTCTCTATCCACTCACCCCAAGTGAAGTGGAGTGAGAAAAGAAAAGAAAAGCAACAAGATAACCAACAATCAATGTGGCTGCTGACTGCTTATCAGAAACATACAGCTCCAGAGCTACAACAAACTGCAGAAAGGTACAGGAAGAGAGAGAGGACACTATGGGAGAGAGAAGACACACAGTTAGTGATGTGTAATGGCGGCATATAGATTCACAGAGAGAGGAGAGGAACTCAGAGTATCATGGGGGGCTCCTCAAGTTGATTTATATAATTTAGGTCAGGGGGCAGACAGTCTCTATTTGGGGTACTGGGGGTTTTGGGTGGGTAGCTGCTGCATGCAAGACTGCAACCCGGCGTCCTGGTCTCAACTCTAGGTTGTCATAATTTGGGTTGGAAAATAAACCAATCCAGATTTTTAAATACAAGAGCTGCACCACCCAAAGTGGGATGGATGCCATCTCTGCCAGGTTTTCCTCAAAATGTTTTCCAATTGTCTATGAAGCCCACATCATTTTCTGGGCACCACCTAGACAACCAGCGGTTAAAAGATGACATGCGGCTAAACATCATCACTGGTCAGACTGGGAAGGGGCACAGAGAAAACCATGGAGTCCAACAATGTTTTGGCAAAGTTACACACCAACTCAACTCAACATTAATTTTAGTGACCTCCGACGCGTAAAGTCAGGAGTCATTAGCACTGACGTGAATAACAACCTTACTGTATTTACATTTATCCTTAGTCAGCAGCTTCAAATAGGATTTGATGCTGCCCGCTCTGGCCCCTAGGACTCATTTGACTATGGCCGCTGGTGTCTTCATGTTTCTGACTAGCAAAGGCAGAAATCAGGTTAAAAACAGGCAGGCTTGGTAACAGGCTCACCAACCGAACACAGGCAAGCAGAGTATATATAGATCCAATGCTGACATAAAAGTATGGTACAAGTCTGACAATGATCCAGCTACTGAAACGGGAGCTTTAAGGCAGTAAATGTAGGAAGAGATAAGAGTAACAGGTGAGTGGAATTATCCAGGTGATCTGAATCAGCCACTGATTGGCAGCAGTAAAGCTGGAGAGAGAAAGGCAGTGAAAACCAGAATTTCCTTTCAAAATAAAGTAGCAGGAAGCCAGGGGCGGAACATGACAAATATAGGACAAAAACTGGACAAAAGAGTGATCTGTCACTATTAAAATCCCTCAACTTTCTCAAAAAGAACAGCCTCTGATTCTGACATCACAAGTCAGTCTGTATCCAGGATAGTACCCAGGTATCTATATTGACTCACTGTCTCCACAGTCATGCAATTTATAAAAATATATGCTATCATAAGTGGGTTTCTATGAAAATCAATAAGCATCTCTTTTGCATCTGAGGTGCGATTTGCAAGTAGGAATCAAGACTCCATTTAATACAATTGTCCAACACTGGACCATGTTCCATTTCATGATCTTGTAGGTTGACAGTCAACAAATTTTATTAAGAAGCTTGACTCAAACATACTCTGGCAGTCATTTGTATAAAGCACAAATAACAAAGGTGGCAAAACACACCTCGGAGGTGGGCCTGCTGAA
>NW_018128031.1:205294-207368 GCF_001952655.1 Monopterus albus | reverse complement strand
GTCATTTGTGGCATATAGTGTGCATATCACACTGATATATGATCTGTAAAATAAAGGAATGCAAGAACGAACCTTTTTGAAAGAGATATTTTTTTTCAGCGTCTGTAGTTAAATAGGAGTTCTTAATTCTACAACTAAATACTCTGGCTTCTTTCACGCCATTTTAACAATACATTAATCACTGTAATAGACACCATAGCAAAAAGTAAAGTGGCATGAGATAAACACTGAGCATCTTCCTTCAAAGCTCTGTGGTGTTCTACAGCTAATAACTGACGCAACAGTAACATCTGCTTATCATCAAAAAAGCAAATTATGCTCAGTTTTGTAGTACACATAAGCAAGCAAAGATGTTTGCAGTGTTGATACAAGACAAAGTGAAAGATTTACTGGACTGTCTATGAGAAAAAGAGAAAATAGTGAGGGTGGAGACATTCAATCAGTGAATGAAGAGAAAGGGGGCCTCTGCCTTGACAAATCCCATGCAACGTCTTAGCGTCTCACCATCAGTGCACCATGTGAGCCTCCATGCCCACTGCTGCATACAGATTTCAAAGGCAGTGCATTGCACATTTCCTGCATATATGAGCTTATGAAAAGCCTCCTCCTTCATGTCTGCAGGGCTCCTAGACAGCTGTGGAAGAAAACCACCCTGGAACCAGTGCTGCAGCCAGCACCCCACCCCACATCCAAATGTCAACAGATATGGTTGGGCAATGGGTACTTTGAGAATGCGTCATTTGATGCATCACTTACCAAAATAAACACAAATGAAACATGAAACATATTGGCAACAAACAAAAAGCAGAAACCAACAGAACTGTGTTGCTGGCACAAATGTCAAAGTGGGGCTGTGACAGACAAGCTTACACTAATGTTGTACCATAAATTCTCAGTTTGTCTAAAAACAGGTTATGGGGCAGATTTGCACCTCTATGATGCTCACATTTCCTAATTAGCACTTAAAACCAACTACAACTGAGATCATATTTGGTCATTTTCAATCATAAACCAAAGTATTCAACAAATTAAAATGGGCCTCATGATGGCACTAGATAATAATTAATGTAACCCTCTATAGTTAAATAGCCAAAGAGCCTGCCATTCAGGTGAGAAATGCTGGACACATAATTTAAATTTAACCTAGAAGATGGAATTTAGAAGTGAAAGAAAAGTGATGTGACCATGCAGAGGTGGTAACCTAAAAACACTACTTTATGAAACCTATTGGATTTTCACATTAAATCCATGTCTCCCACTCATTAAAACAAGGACTTTCCTGTATCAACTTATAACAATCCAGTAGTTCCCACTTGAGGAAAGTGTTGACAAATTTTTGTCAACACCTTCAATACTTGTTTTGCTTTATAATGACTTATGACACTTGATCTGGGGCCAGATGCATAAAACATTTTGCAGATTCATTGCTCAGGGGGTTGGTTTTGAATTGGATTAGAAGTTATTTGACACAGAGGCGTCAATTTGTGAAGTTGGGTGAATACCAATCGAGTGAGCTGGACATTGTATGTGGAGTGCCTCAGGGTTCTGTTTTGGGACCTAAATTATTTATATTATACATCAATGATATATGTAAGGTTTCTGAAACTGTTAAAATGGTTTTGTTTGCTGATGATACTACCATTTGGGCATCTGATGAAAACTTACGGCAACTCTCGGTAAGGGTTTCAGAGGAATTTGTGAAGATAAAGAAATGGTGTGATAGTAATTTACTATCTTTGAATTTGGAGAAAACTAAATATATGGTATTTGGGAACCGTAGACCACATAATGAACTTCAATTGAGAATTGGGGGTGCTAACATCGAACGAGTATATGAAATCAAATTTCTGGGTGTCATGGTTGACGACAGATTATCCTGGAAATCTCATATCAGATATGTTCAGCATAAAATAACTAAAAATATATCGATATTGGCAAGGGTTAAATATATGCTGGACGTTAAAGCATTGCGCATTTTGTATTCTTCATTGATTTTACCATACTTAGAGTATGGTGTTGAAAACTGGGGAAACACTTACAGGAGTTCACTTCAACCATTGTACATATTACAAAA
>NW_018128031.1:201121-204909 GCF_001952655.1 Monopterus albus | reverse complement strand
TACTGCTTGCAAACCAATGATGGTAAGATGATGTCATGGGGTAGGACTGGATAAGTCTGACTTCTTCCTACTCCATTCAAGCATGTACTAGATATAAGCACATTGATATTGGATATGTGTAAAATTATGTGTTGTCATATCAACTGTTTTTACATGCTTGAAAGAATAAATCAAATCAAATCAAATCAAAACTGTGTGTATGCATTTGCAATGACAGAAATGAGTGTATGCACTGATTTAATCTGATTCATAAAACGACACGTGACTGAGTGAGGTCACATCCCACACTGAATAAAAGGACTCACTGGGTCTTTGGATTTACGCAAATTATGCTAGTATATGCAACACAATTCATTCATATTTCCTCTGTTAACATAATTCAAACAAGTTAACCCCTAAAGAAAATTATGTTGGTTTTACACATTATCATTGTGTGGGACCGATGTACACATTACAATGAAGTAAATCCAACAAATCTTTTTTTTTAGTGCATGAACTATCGCATGCCAGAGCTAGTTATCACTGCTGAATGAAGGCCTGTGAGATACTGTAAAAAGCTCCTATGCTAAATAAGTAGACTTTTGTGTTTAGATTAATCATTCAAAATCCTTAAACATGCATATCTGCTCTACTGTTGCAGTTCCTCAGTTACCTTCACAGAACTGTCTAACCCTCACAAAAGCAGAGAGAAATGTGTCCATTTCTGGGAGAAACAGAAGCAGACACTGTTAGTAGCACAAGGAGCAGGTGCTGGAGGCTAATCAAAGGAGGGTTGGGTTGGTTCAGTGTCTTGCACAAGGACACTTTGACATGTTAACTGGATATGCCGGAAATCAAACCTCTAATTCTCTTATAATTCCCCTCCAGAAGCATGAACACCGGACTCCAGCATAGCACCGCCATCACCGTTTGCCCAGGCTGTGATACGGGATTCATCCTGCCCAGTGACCCACAACCCTGCTGCAAGGCCTGCCTCGGTGCAGAGAACACTGAGCTGGTGATCCCCCCCGGGCCACTTGCCCCTTCTGAGCTTGCTTACCCGTGGCGGAGAAGCAGCACAGGGCTGATACGTTTGTGGCCTCCAGGGAACATGACCCTGATGATAATGTCTCATCTCATTTTCTATACCGCTTAGTCCCAAACGGGGTCGCAGGGTTGCTGGAGCCAAATCCAGCCGGCATCGGGCAAAAGGCGGGGTACACCCTGGACAGATCGCCGGTCCATTGCAGGGCCAACACGCAGACGAACAACCACACACACACAACCTGCCATGTGTTAGGTTCGCTCTCTCTGTATCAAGAGAGACTCAACGGAGTGAGGAATAAGCGGATTCAGGTTGGCAGGGAGCGATTCAGAACAAAACTTTATTTTGGGCACAGAAACTAAAATTAAATAAGCTGTATGGCCAACACAGACCAGCAGGGAACCAGATCCGGGCCTGAGGTGTCTAGGGGAGCTGCTTGTCATCAGACTTGGAAGGCTGAATGGTGGTCGAGGCAGGAGGAAGAGTGCAGAGCCTGAGAGAAAGAAAAAGGAGAGCAGAGTCAGTAGCAGGCTAGGAGATGAAGGCCCGCTGACTCTTGTGCTGGAGGCTTGGACGTAGGGAGACGGTGCATTCTGCTGACGATCAGAGACTCCAGTGCTCTGCTGGGGGTTCCGCCTCGGAGGAGCGACTACTGCCGGTGTTTGATGGTGAAGGAGTGGTGGCGTGGGTGCGCTGTTGGTCTCTGGTGCCAGGATCCCTTGCTCAGCGGTCAACAGGTGAGAATTCAAGGAGAAGAATATGAAACAGGTAAACGATCAGTCTTACTTGTTCCAGACGTTGTGTGTAGTGAAGTAGTTGAAGAATTTCCTTTGACTGTTGTGTAGGATACACAGAATGAACCGGCACTGGGGTGGCGTTCGTTTCAGTTATATGGTGTCCATGCTAATCAGCTGGGGTTGGAAACAGCTGTGTTCTACATCTGGGATGCCTCTGTTGAAAATGAGAACATTGGAGAGAGAGGGAGCAGGGAGAGGAGAGAGAAACAGTGGAGAGCATACCTGACATCTGACATCTGACATCGTGATGCTTTTCTTTCTCCTCTATCCACTCACCCCAACTGTTCGAGGCAGAAGGCTGCCCACCAAGAGCCAGGGTCTGTCAGAGGTTTCTTCCATTAAAGGGAGTTTTTCCTCCCCACAAGCGCTAAGTGCTTGCTCAATGGGAATGGTTGGGGTTTTCTTTATAACCATGTAAGGTCTAGACCTGATTACGTAAAGTGCCCTGGCCCTATACAAATAAATTGAATTGAACTGAATACAAACCAGTATCTGCTCTCATTCCCATTACAGGAAAACTTTTGGTCTGGCTCAGGTTTTGGCTTCCAGTACACAGATAAGTCCACCAGCAACAATACTGTACTTAAGCACAGCTGAACCATATAATCCAATCAAGTGCAACATTGTATGCATTAAGGAGACTCATAAAGCACATGTTCACCAAAAAATACCAGCCAAACTCAATATCACAAAATCATTATAAGAGAAATTATGATGAGAAGTCTTCTGTTGCCAGGCATTTCACTGCTTTTAAAACACACTGCGCGGGATTTACTTTTAATGGGTTAGTAAGATTGTTAACATGCCAAGACATGGAGGCGACCGACACAAAAAGTTATTACAAAAGGAGTGTTTCTGGATTCATCATTTATGCTTTAATGTTAGATCCTCTACAGACTTGACAACTTTTAAATCATTGGTTAAAACATATTTATTTACTTTGGTTTTTAATACATAGTATTGTCTGATGCTTCCTCCTTTTATCTGTTGATTCTGTGTACTTGGTGTTTTTATGTTCCCGTTTTATTTCTCTATTGATATTACACACAATAGAGATACCACCTCTCATCAGAATTAATTTGACATGTGGCCCCGCCCCTTAGCCCAGCCTCCCAGCCAATCAATCGTTTATCTGGTCCTTAGTCCCGCCCCACCCAATCAGATTCATTCTTCCGATTCCTGGTCCCACGTGGCCCCCGGGGGTACCCTCCCACCCCCTGCATCTGCAGCCGGAGATAAGGAAGTCGTGGTTAACCGCATCTGAAAAGATAAACAGACAGTGGTTACAGTCTCTACACGCCTATGGTTATATAGATAAGAATATAACTGTGTAACTGTATTTGATATTGGTTGCAGCCCTTACATATCAGGGTGTAGTTAGGTATTTAACTTGTTCCTTACTTGAGTGTGGAATAAACACTTAACAGCCACTCACCAGGCTATCGTTCATTTTATTTTCTGTGGCCCCAAAAAAAAAAAAAAGCAACACAGAATGCCAAACTACTGTCAATGAACAGCATTTTAGTGCATTAACCTTTGAACATACATCCTAGAAGTTATGGTGATACCTTTTTTTAATGCGCCCCTCTGTCACGGTTCGTTTTCGACATGCTTTCCACGCCCGCCCCCAATCGCTCGCGTGGCTATGCTGCGGTTTGTACCCCCTTCTGTAATCAGAGATAACAACACAGTACACGTTTTTAGAGATAAACGGCGTTTTTTGTGTGAACACGTGGTTATATAGATAAGTATATAACTGTATAACTGTATTTGATAGCGGTTACAGCCCCCACATATGATGGTATAGTTAAGTATTTAACTTGTTCTTGTTAAGTTTGAATGTTCCTTACTTGATGTTGTAAAATGATCTATTTAAGAATGATGAGTGTGGAATAAACACTTAACAGCCACTCACCAGGCTATTGTTCATTTATTTTCCATAGCAAAAAGTAGTAATACAGAATGCC
>NW_018128031.1:184507-188390 GCF_001952655.1 Monopterus albus | reverse complement strand
CCAATGTTTCAAAGCTCCGCCTGTTGAGCCAAACCAGTCAGCCGATTCAATCTGAATGAAGCAGAAGTGGTTCGAACGTCAGTCACGTGGTTTTTTTTTCTCCTGATTTGCAGCAAGCTCCGGCACAGTGCTTCAGAAAAATATCCTTCCGAGTTTGAAGCAAGCTTCGGAGCCTCGGTATCAGAGGGAACATCACTAGCCATGGTAATTCTGGAGGAGCATGTTGTTGGGCTCAGGATCCTGGTGGACTGCTCATATTGGTCTTTGAGACTATTTATTTTCTATGATCTCACTTCAGATTTGAGTGGGTACATTTGTTCAAAATCTTTATTTTATTTATTAACAGTTAGGCAAAAATAGCAAGATGAGTGTAAAAATGGTAGACACTGCTGTGGCAGTGTGTGATTTGTAAGCATAAAATAGTTGCTCCCCCATGTTATTTTGAACAAATGTTATGAATAAGGCCAAAACTACTAAAGAATCGACTGTCAAAGTCTATTTACTGCTTTGTGTAATGTGTGTTGTAAAAAAGGATTATTTAAGCCGGTATACTCTGTCTCACCAGGAGGGGGCACGCAATGCCTTAAGCATCAGTAACTGATGCCAGTCGAAGAAGAATAGTCAGTTTACAAAATAGGGGTTATGCGGAACGTCACGTGACCAAACCGGAAAACGGATCAGTGCACTTCCGCTTTTCCGCAAAATGCAGTAACGCGAAACACGTTCTTTGAGCTCGTTTTATTTAATTAGTTCGTAGATTAAAAAAAACAAAAATGTATTTTTCAAGACACAAATACCAGAAGCAGGATCATCCAAACAGTGATTTCTGCTGCGTACCTCAATGCGCGATGTCAGGGAAGTTCAATTCAGCCATAAGCTTTCACCATTTCCCTAAGGATAACACCTTAAAAAAAAAAGGATCCGTAATGTACGACATGATAATCTTGTAATTAAGAGGACGACAAGAGTATGTAGTAGACACTTCATCTCCACAGATGTAATTCAAGGTGGACAACGGTGTTTGAAAGAAGGAGCCACTCCAGTGTTTTTTGCCTGGAATGACTACTTTCTGCCTGCAAGTAGACCAAGTGTATGGGAGAGAACGCAATGGCCGGAGGAAATTGAGGAGGAACAGATGGACATTGGATTTCTGCTTCAATGTCATGACTATGCTAGACCAGAACCATCAGCCTTGGACATGGTGTAACCCATTCAAAATATAACAACCAAAGTGAGGTTATTTTGTGTGTTTTGTCAATTCTGGGTAGTTCTGGGTTGGATGGGTGCCAGTAGGTGGCAGTGTTGATACTGTCATGGAAGGAAAAATGAGTGAATGGGCTTCCGTAGCCCTAAAAAACAAAAACAGAAGGTGGAGCAGGAAGTGCAGACACGTGTTGCAGCGATAGAAACGCGATTGTTATGGTACGGATTATAGAGAGAGAACAACAGAGTCTAAAGAGTATATTTCAATAGGTTATTACCAGAACTGGCCGTAAAAAGTCACGAGTCTTAACTGGTTGAACTTTGTTTTACTACTCTGTGTATCACATTCTCCGGTTGGTTTTTTGATGCACCTGATGACTGGAGAGAAAAAAACCAAGACTGCGCTTTGGACGAGCTATCACTTCGAGAGCTGAGAGATAACGAAGGACGAGCTGAGGACGTGTAACCTAGGAGCCACGTTTGGAACAGTTGAGAGGACTGGACAACGCCGCTTTACCATCACTCATACAGATAAGCGCTGAGATCTCAAACTAAATCTGAGAAAACCAAAATCACACTACCCGGGTAGATGGACACTTGATTTTGTTTTGTTTCTTTATTTTTTATTTTATCAGAGCCCTGGGGGTCTTCTTTTGTTTGTTAGTTTTCATAATGACATCGAGGAAACCAGATTTACTGTTAAATGAACTGACTGAAAAAGAAAGTAAATAAATGCCGGCTATATGTTGTAGTTCAAGTTACGTCTGTTGTTGTGTGATCTATTTCTCCCCCACTCCTCCTAGAAAAATAACCTAGTCGGGTATCTGTACACATATTTCACAGTGTACTAGACCCGGGTTACACCAGGAAAAGGGTTCCAGTGCAGGGGGGGAGAGTGGATTGACCATCTGGCTTTCAGTTCCAAAAGAATGTCCAGGGTCAGAGCCAGCGAACACATACATCCAAGGAATCCAAAATTCATTGTCCAAAAGGGAAGTCCAATAATTCATACACAGTAGGCAGTCCGAAGCAAGAGGGCAAGGCCGAATAGAATGGTCAAAGTATACGATCCGGGTCAGAACAGGAAATACCAAAACAAAAACCCTGGAGAGTCAGAGCTGGAGTCTAGAACAATCTGGCAGCGTCCTGGTGGGAGGACGCTGCCTAAATAGGAGTGAAAACAGGTGCATACACTCAGGAGCAGGTGAAACTAATGTAAGTGATGACTAAAGTAAAAAGACCGAGACTGTGGTGGTGGAGTAGCTGGTACTCACAGCTGGTAGTTAAGGACTGTAGTCTCAGCAACGCCGAGGTGAGTGGACTGGGAGAAGAAGCCCCACTGAGTCCCAGCAGCTGCTAATTAGCTACTATGATGCCTGACAGGAGCTACCATGTTGTGCAGAGGCAGATTATTGGGCGGTAGTTGGATGGTACTGCTCTGATGGTTCTGCAGGATCAGGACTTTCTGGACTTCAATTAACCACTCAGGGTGGGTTCCATCCATTAGTAGCTGGTTCATTTGTCCCCCCAGGTGCTCATGGAGTGAAGTTAGCTTCTTTAACCAGTAGGCGTGGATCATGTCAGGGCCTGGTGCTGTCCAGCTCTTCATACTTGAGACCCTCCCTTGAATGTCTGCCATTGTGATAGTTACTTGGTCTTGTTCAGGGAGGTTGCTGAGGTTGCTGTGGTCTGCTCTCAGGTCCACCAGCCACTGGGCATTGTTGTTACATATGCGCTTCCAGAATTGTTCAGTCTCCAGCCTTGGTGGGTCTTCTCTCATGTTATTACCCTGCCACTTTGGATGGCTCTGTGACCTTAGAGACTGCTCAGCCTTTGCTTGGCAGTCTCTAAGGCCTCAGGTATGGACAGTGTGTTGTCCTGACTGTGCCCTGACCAGGGTTCGAACCCCTGACCTTCTGTACCAAAGTCAGTGGTGTTAGCCACTGGGCCTGCCTATCTATCTATCTACAGTGGGTACGGAAAGTATTCAGACCCCCTTAAATTTTTCACTTTTTGTTATATTGCAGCCAAATGCTAAAATCATTTAAGTTCATTTTTTTTCCTCAATGTACACACAGCACCCCATATTGACAGAAAAACACAGAATTTTTGACATTTTTTCAGATTTATTAAAAAAGAAAAACTGAAATATCACATGGTCACAAGTATTCAGACCCTTTGCTGTGACACTCATATATTTAACTTAGGTGCTGTCCATTTCTTCTGATGATCCCTGAGATGGTTCTACACCTTCATTTGAGTCCAGCTGTGTTTGATTATACTGATTGGATGTGATTAGGAAAGCCACACACCTGTCTATATAAGACCCTACAGCTCACAGTGCATGTCAGAGCAAATGAGAATCATGAGGTCAAAGGAACTGCCTGAAGAGCTCAGAGACAGAATTGTGGCAAGGCACAGATCTGGCCAAGGTTACAAAAAAATGTCTGCTGCACTTAAGGTTCCTAAGAGCACAGTGACCTCCATAATCCTTAAATGGAAGACGTTTGGGACAACCAGAACCCTTCCTAGAGCTGGCCGTCAGGCCAAACTGAGCTATCGGGGGAGAAGAGCCTCGGTGAGAGAGGTACAGAAGAACCCAAAAATGACTGTGGCTGAGCTCCAGAGATGCAGTCAGGAGATGGGAGAAAGTTGTAGAAAGTCAACCATCACTGCAGCC
>NW_018128031.1:173802-173959 GCF_001952655.1 Monopterus albus | reverse complement strand
TCCAGCTGCGCCTCCACCGGCCCTTGAGGTGGAGGGTGGTGCAGCTTACACAGTCCGGTAGATCCTGGATGTCCGGACCAGGGGCCAGGGTTTCCAATATCTGGTGGACTGGGAGGGTTACGGTCCAGAGGAACAGTCCTGGATTTCCCGTTCGTTT
>NW_018128031.1:166116-173640 GCF_001952655.1 Monopterus albus | reverse complement strand
TTGCATCGCATCCACACAATAATTAAGAGGAAAACATAGTGTGGATGCTACAGCATCCACGCAATAAAGAACAGGATAACAATAGTGTGGCTGGGGAAATGGGATGTCTCAACAACAGTCAGTCAGAACTGATGAAGCTTCTTGGATGAGAGGTGAAACGTCTTCAACCTAGAAATGGGAGTCCAGTTGATTTTTCTAAGTTTTTTTCAGTTTACTATGACCTGGATGATTGAGAATCTGCACAGACATCCACACAATAATAAATAAAGAACAGGAGAGCATAGTGTGGATGCTTTACAGCATTGACACAAAAAGTAGCCAGGCAGAGAAAACATCCACAGCATAAAGCACCAGAAAAATCTGAAACAGATAAAATCTGGGACTTAAACTTCACGCAGCATTTTAGTCTATTTACAATATGCCTGACCTTTCACCCATAAAACTGTGTGTTTGTTGTTTGTGTATGTGTTTATGTTCTTACTTACCTGTGAATAAGGACACAGCATTGCTGACATCACAGATATGAGTGGGAAGTTTTCATTCCTACGTGACATATTAAACATCTGCTGTGACCTGCATTGTAGCCTATCACTGGTGAATGTGCACGTAATAAAGACAAGCTGAAAAAAGCATCTGTGAGTGATGCAATAAACAGAGTCACTTTGTAATTTTTGTGGTTGTGATATAATAGGGCTGGTTAGGAAAGAGGATAAAACTGACTCATTGTAAATAAAGATGAAGCATCACAGGCTGTCTATATGCAAACTGCCTCGTGTGGGTGTGTGCATTTCTCTGGTATTATGTGTGTGAGTGCGTGCTTATTAGCAGAGTTTATAGTTTTGGGGAGGTGTTTGTTTATACTGAGTCCTGTTAGTCACTGTTATGTCTCTGAGAGACTACAACTGCTGCAGTCAGTTCCTCATAACAAGACAATAAAACCTGATTGTGTCTGTCTGGCAGCTGAGCCCTGTCACAACTAATGATTTTTGAAGGCTGAGGCTGATCATTTTTTTTCCAACCATCAATCAGTTTTCTGTATCCATCCATTTTATTATAGCAATGTTCTCCCATTATACACTAGGCAAAAGGCAGAGTACATCTTGTTGTTGCACAGTACCAAAGGTATTACAATGTCTTCTTCGGGGAACATGAATGGTTGAACAAATGTAAATCCATCCAGCACCCCCAAACAAAAAAAAAAATCGTGATTTTATGTCAATATACTTACAGATTTTGAGATTTATTAGTGAGTAACTAAAAACTTTGACCTGATGATGGCACTGGAGGGAAGCTGGGGGATCACCAAGGTGGATACTGAAGGTGGAGAAGCCATACATCAAACTAAACCCTTGTATCTTTTTTGTAATTCCTTTTATAGGCACTTTGTTAATTTTACTGTGTTGAATTTGCTAAAGTTATTGGGCAGTTCCCAAATGTTACAGTCTTCTACATACAGTGCAGGTTCTGCACCTTTACTGAAACCTTAGTCCTCAGTAATTACTCCCACACATAGTTTGTTATTGGGCAGTTCCTCAGTAATTACTCCCACACATAGTTATACACTTTAATCATCATCTTATCATCAGTGCACCGGTATCTGACTGCACGTAGTGCAAGGATAGCTGACATGTATGCTTTGTGATTCCATGGACATTCTTCCTACACAAGGCTATGTGTATTCCTGTTGTAAAAAAAAGTGTCTCATGCAAGCATCAGAGGTTTTATCTAATTCTTTCTTCATAAATCAGGGAATATTTGGTCCTGGCCTCAAATATATGCTGATGTAGAAGTTATAAATTACAGTATACATTCACGTCTTTAGCTTGTAGGGCCTGAGTTTCTGCTGTCAGGTAACACTGTGTAAACTGAGAGAGTGATTGTATTTTTTTATATTTGTGCACTTCTTTGTGCAGAGCTGAATGGAGTACCTAAGCAGAATTTACATCTCCCACTGTCATCAGCTAACCTCAATCAAGAATCCACTACATTCGGAGGCCATAAATAAAGAAGCAATGCACACTGCACAGGTAAGACACAAGGTGTGACAAGCCTGTGAATCTGCATGGTATTAAAAATATTTTCAGTTGATGGAACACATGCCTAAAATTATGAAAGCCTGGTTATACAATGATAAGGATAAGGATAATCACCTTTATTGGCCAAGTATGTTACACACAAGGAATTTGTTTCTGGTACAGAACCGATGTGTTACAGAACCAATATGTTCACAGTGTTTCTTCTGCAGCTTAGCAAGTCATCAGTCTATAAAAACACAGGGAACTGTCTAACACAGGCTGCTGAAGTTAGATTTGAATTGCATTTTGTTTATGTCTCATGTTTTTGCTTTTGTTCTCCTAACTGGACATTGGACTTAATTCAGTACTACAAGATTTGCCTATAAATTCAAGGAACCAACTTTCCCCATCAGCCTCAGCTGGCAACTCTGAAATGGATGCAAGCCCATAACATGCCTCCATTCAAAGGGTTAAGGTTTTTGAAGATCTTTTGGCTGTATTTATGGACAGCAGCATAATTAATTTGACTCTAAAGATGGACTTTGTAAATGAAAAAGTCATTGATGATGCTGGAGTGTCAAAGGAGGGTTACCTGCATTCTGGGAGCAGTTGCTTGAACAGTGTGAAGGTGAAACTAGAGCGTGGTGTCATGCCAGAGAGACTTTCAAAGGCTTTCATTTTAGCATGCATCCATGTAATTGACTCAGTTGGTGTTGACATTCTAATGTCATCACTGCTTAACTACCTCTCTCTTGTTGAGAGATCCGCTGCTGAAAAGGCTGTCCAGGGCACAATGGAGGAAAGTGATGAAGACCTGAATGACCTTTTTATACTTCCTCCCTCTAGAGAACAACATGGAGGTTGCCATGCTTGTGAGGGTGAGATGGATGTCGACATGGGACAAAGAGCCCCTTTCTGTGGGCTTCCCCGGCAGGCTGTTCCAGCTTGTGAGGGTGAGATGGATGTTGACGTGGGAGAGAGCCTCTTTCTGTGGGTGTTCCCCCACAGGCTCTTCCAGCCTGTGAGGGAGGAATGGATGTCAACTTGGGACGATGGAGCTGTAGTAGAGCCTCACAGTTCAGCAGAAAAACTGAATTCACAAACCTTGTACATTATACTACTCTATATCATATTAAACGTGTTTCTTTTTTCCATTATCTGTGCCATCTTTTATTAGCTGCTGTCATTTGTCAGGGCACGTACCATACCTTTCTAATTCTGTGTTGGGCTGCAGGTGTATTCACAGGCCATTACAGTTCACTCCAGTTCCACCTAACCAAAGGTGTGGATTGTACATACTAGCTACATTGTTATGTTTAGCTGTAACATGGAATGAGCTAATTCTGTTCCAGATTAATGCAATCTTCTGACATGTAAATTATTTATTGCCTAACTACTCAGACAAATAATTACATAAAGTGTTGGCAAATCTAGTCATAGGCCCTGCAGTGCCTCATTTTCTCCTGCTGTAATATCAAAAGAGCTTGATGCCAAACCCAAAAGTGGAAGCTCATTCAAGAAGTCACAGCGAATTTACAATTTTTTTAATCTCTGCACTCATTAAGCACTTTCAAACATGCCTTGATGGCAGTCTGTGGAACCTTGTGGAAGACAGAGTGTCGCATGGCAAGAGGAGCCTCCTCAGTGTGTGAAGCCAACAGAACAAATTCACCGTAGCTTTGTGTCCTCATTTTGAAAACGAGAAGGCTCAGAATAATGTCTTCCACTATCAGTTGTATGAATCTGGTGTTTTGTACAAGAACTGACAACAATTGCACACAGTACTATCTTCTATTATAAGGATAAGGATAATCATCTTTATTGGCCAAGTATGTTACACACAAGGAATTTGTTTCTGGTACAGAACCGATGGCAGCCATCTGCGGCGCTACCTCAACCAGGCTGGGTTTCGCTGAGCACCAAAGGCAGAGCGTCAAGGGGTGGGAGTGCTCCAACTGCATCCGTGTCCACCACACCTGGGGTCCAGGGTGGGTCCTCAGGGCAATGTGAATGTTCAGATAATGTAAATCAACAATGTACAGCAACACTAAGTCAGCTGAGGGACTGCTTATGTCCCACCATTAAAATTAGCATCATTTTACCTTGTCATAGGTATCTGCGCCACCCACTTACCAAGCAACATCACCTAAACATGCTGTCCCAGCACTCACTACTGTAGAATTTTAGCTTTGCTTTGCTAAAATTCTTAGTGCTTTCATTCAAAATGCCACAGACCTACAAAGGCAAGAGTGGTGCTCAAAGATATTTATTTATTTACTGTAACATGCCAGGACAATGCTTTGCTCTGCTGCTGACTGCCAAATTGCCAAAGCTGGTTTATGTCTGTTCATGCCCACTGCTCAAAGTAGGTTGGTACACACAAGTATGCAGTACCAGTTGTTTTACATTTTATTCTTTTGCGTAAGAAACTTCTTGCATCCCAGCACTTCTCACAAGTTGCCAGTACTCTTCCACCAACCCTGGGGGTTGGCGGAAGAGTGTCATTTGAGATAATATGTGTCTCAGTTGGACAGCGGACAAGAGCAGATGACATGCGCAGGGGGTGGTAACAGCTCCAGTTAGGACAGACAGTTTATGGGCTTTGTACCACCAAGACACTTGACCTCCAGCAGTAACAACAAATATTGATGTTGGTTGGTCCAAAATAATCATGATTCACAGTTCAGTTAAATTCTAATCATAAAACAAACTACATACAAATTTGAACTAAAAACAATGAAAGTTGGACTCCACATCTCATATTTTCCTGTCCTTTATTTCTCATCCCAGGGCACAGGAGTTGCTGTTTTAAGGTTTACTTGCACAATTAAGAATCTCATTTAACTTCCTCTATTTTTAATTACAGCGTTATACGGTGTCCCTGTAGCAGGGACACCGTATAACAATATATTGCTGTTTGTCATAATAATCCATTTTAGTTTCAGTTAGCATAGGTATGGATTAAATAACTCAGGATCTGGCAGTTAATCTGGCATCCCTCAAAGTGTTTCTCTTCCAGCAGACTGCTCCCAGGCCTCACACATTACAACCACAACAGTGGCCAAGAGCTTGAAGTAAATATTTCAACAAGTTGTATTTCAGGAGCAACACTGTATTTGTTTGAACCATTCTCTGGTTATGTGTTGCACATCCTTGCTGTTATCTGCCAGTGACTTTACTGCTATAAATCTTAAACAAACAACACTGTAGCACAGGCCAAATTTAAAGGCAGAGGATAGCTGGCTGAGATAAGGTGCATCAGTGGAGAGGGAGGAGAGGAGAGGTCAGTGACATCTACAATTGATTATACTGGTGGTGGTGAGTAAAGTGGCTGGAAAGAGGGGAGCCATCGGCACTCAAGCTGTGGAAAATCTATATGAGAGTGTGTCACAGCCTCATCTATGGGATTTCTGTAAAAGATAGAAACAAGTTGGGCTGTGGAAGTATAAGATTATGGCACAAATTCACTCTGACATACTGTATTTATGAAGCTGAAAGATGAAATAACAAAAACAGAAGGGGATGCTTTTGACTTTATATTCTTTCTGTGCAGTATTGCTCATACTGACCTGGTGAATACTGTATTTGTGAAAGTGGAGTAAGTGGCTGTGTACGTGTCTCAGTCCTCATTCTAAAATCAAAGCTTAACCACAAATGAGTAAGTCAGAGCATGTAGCCAGTCTGAGACAGCTGCTGAGAGGGAGAGTGAATAATGTGAGGTCATTTGCGTGCCTGACTCTGTGTCTATACATGTAAGCCTGGTGGAATCTCCCACTCTGATGCAGCTTCCTGTTGGATGCCTCAGACAGGAAGCAGCATCAGTGTCCTCCCACAGGCAGAATAATGCTCTTCATATCCAAGGTAATGAGGAGGTCAGTTAGTACATCATCATTCATGTCCCATGCGGTGAACCTAACCAGGGGGAGCCTAATTTGTAATTGAATATAATGAACAGACAATGTGCTCTGAACAGATATAAACAACATCTAAAGGTGTGTCATGATAGTCAGTTTGACTCAAACTCATTTGCTGGAATCAGATGAACTCAGTTTTTCCAGTGATCTTAGTATTACTGTTCAGATCTTGGCTCATTATTATCAGACACTGTCTGTATCAAAAGCAGTCCAGGAGACTGCACATTAATGGTACCACGAATAAGAACTAGCAGTAGCTAAATTATGACTCATCATGGTGAGGATTCACTGAAATGGAAAGAAGAGCACACCCTCCCACACACATTGTGTTCAGACTATGTTGTTGGACTATGATTCCTCTTGTTCTTCTGTGTCCTTATAAGACGTAGTTATTCTTTCAAAGGGCTAGGACCTTTCACCTCGTCTAAAGGACACCCCCTTATCAACAGCACCCACTCTACCAAATGCCAATTATCTTTTAGAAATGAGACATTTGTTCAGTTCCAACCAATTATACCAGGGCTTTGATCTGACCAATCACTGAGCAGAATAGATATTGATCAGTGATTACTAGCCAGTCAGAGACCCTAAGAAACGCACTGTTGAATAGGATGTGAGTTTAGAAGTCATTTGCATTGCCTGAAGGCACACAGTGACTTCTGATAAGACTGATTAAGAATGATTCAGCTGATAGTACATATGAGGTGTTTATTTTTTAGTACTTTGCCATTCGACAACCTTGATTTGATTTGATTTATTCTTTCAAACATGTAACAACAGTCAATATGTCAACACACATAATTTCACACATATCCACAAATGCATTATTAATTTGCTTATACCTAGTACATGCTTGAATGGAGTAGGAAGAAGTTAGACTTATCTAGTCCTACCCCATAACATCATCTTACCATGCAAGCAGTATTTCTACATAGATAATTTTGTTCTACACCACGCTAGTGATATACTAAAAAATATTACAGACTGTTAACATTCTTACATAATTACATTCTTTGATAATTATCTTCTACATCACACAAGTAGAAATATTACATAGTGTTAACATTCTTAGACCACACCCACAATGTTACACCTGATTAATCGTTAAACCTGTTCTTGCATATATCTTGAATGACACATACCTTTATATTTATGTTTAAACTCATCAATTCTCTTACTGTTTTTATGTCCACATTTAAATTATTCCATAGTTTTACCCCACTTATGGAAATACAGAATCTTTTTTTGGTTGTACGTATAGCATGAATTTTATAATTCAACTGACCCCTTAAATTGTATCCCCCTTCCCTTTCATTAAATAGTTTTTGAATTCCACCAGGTAACAAATTGTTCCTGGCTTTATACATAAACACAGCAGTCTTATATCCCACTAAATCAAAAAATTTTAACAATTTAGACTGTATGAAAGCTCCATTGGTGTGATCCCTATATCTCATCTTATGCACAGTTCTTATCGCTCTTTTTTGTAATATATACAATGGTTGAAGTGAGCTTGTGTATGTGTTTCCCCAGTTTTCAACGCCATACTCCAAGTATGGTAAAATCAGTGAAGAATACAAAATACGTAGTGCTTT
>NW_018128031.1:164931-166032 GCF_001952655.1 Monopterus albus | reverse complement strand
GACCCCTAGAAATTTAATTTCATATCCTCGTTCTATATTAACCCCCCCGATTTTTACTTGCAGCCGTTATCTACTCTATGATTCCCAAATACCATAAATTTTCCTCTGCCTTGGTGTACTCCAGGTGTGACCTGAAGTAGTGGCTTTTATATCGAGGGCTGCTACGCACATACTCCACATAGTCAGGAGCTCCAGGGCAGATGACATTGTCCGCTAGTAGGACACTGCCTTTTCTGAGCAGGCCACACTCCTGATTAAAAAAAAAAAAAAAATCTAAGTGAGTGTCATGGCAGAAAAGATGAATTTGACCAACATAAATTGTGTATAACCAACTTACCTCCATCAGTTTTGTGTCAGAAAGGTAGTGTTCCTTCCAGTGATCCAGGAAAACCAAATCAAAGGTTTTAATCCCAAACTGTTCCTTTATTTTGGGAATCCAGTCACTAGATGCTCCTTCCACTAACTGCACCTACAAAAAAGAAACACGCAAACGTGCACACGGTTTAACTGAGTTGAGTGTCAGTTTGTGTAAAGATATCAGGCTTTTTACCTTGTCCTCTAGTCCTGCCCACGCAATGACTTGACGAGCAACTGCAGCAAAGTCTGGGTTGAATTCAAGAGTGATGAACTTGGCATAAGGGGGAAGCAGGCTGGCGATGCGCACCGTGGAGTAGCCACAGTAGGTTCCCAGCTCCAAAACAGTGGCTGGGTTTACCTCAGACACCACTGAGTCAAGAATACAGCCTGCGGTCAAAGACATGGGGAAAGAAAGGAGATACGGTACCAAAACATACAGCTGGATCAAGTAAAGTAATGATTTGACACACACAAACACACAGTCAGAGAATGACAGATCAGCACCTTTCTCATTCCCCACATTCATGGCCCACTCCTTCTGGCTGCAGAATTGATCTATGGCTCTGATCACGCTGCGAGGGTCCCCTCTAGTGGCGTTCTTCTGTACTGCACTCAGGATCCGCTGACGGAGGGAAACAAACTGAACCACTTAGTAAGGTCTGTCTAGCATTAACAGGCTACAACATTATGTTTATTATTGTAAATTGTAACCTGATAACAAAGACATTCTAACCTAAAGAAAGT
>NW_018128031.1:161314-164899 GCF_001952655.1 Monopterus albus | reverse complement strand
CCTAAATCTGTTATGATTTAGCTTTGTTTCTTGTATTTGTGTTGCATTTACCCTGTCTCTCCCCACTGTTCTACCATCATAATCAGCCATTCACCTGCTGCTCATTATCTCCCGGTCCTGCCTCATACATATACACCCTGTTTTCCACTCATTCGCTGCTGGTGCATTGACGATTACAGGTCCCGATATGCTCATCCTAATCCTCGCCATGCTCCTGCCTTTTCTACCAGACTCTTCTGCTGTTTACGCTGATGCGCTCCAAGTTTCCTCATGCTATTCTATGTTCCCAGTTTGTTTTCTATTTTGTTTCTTGCTCTGAGTATTTAGTTGTTTTTGTGTTCTGGTAGCCACTTTCATGTGCTCCTTTGTCCTCCGTCATAAGCATGCTTCCTGCCTGCTATGAGGCGGAGCGAGTGTACCTGACTGGCCACTGTTGGCCTGCCTACCTGATTGGCCACTGCTGGTCTGCCTACCTGACTGGCTGGTGCTGGGCTGCCCCCCTGACTGGGCACAGTCTGTCTATCTGCCTGCCCGCTGCTGGCTCACCTGCCCATCCTCCTGGTTCCTGTGTCCCTCCAGTCATATCATCTGCCCATCCTCCTGGTTCCTCTCCTTACCTGTCCCCTGTCACCTGCTGCACGTCCTGCCAGCCCTGAGTCGGCTTGACTTCCTGCCACTCAGCATAACCTGTTTTTTGTTTAAAACTGCTTTCTATAGTTCTCTCTCTTTAGCTTCTGTGTCTGCACCTGGGGCCCACACTTCACCCAACCTAACAAAACCTCACTAAGTTGTTGTTGTTGTGCTAAACCTAACCAAATCATGACCATTCCATAACCTTCACTATGGTTACTATTTTAACCATAACAACAAAGATCCAGTATGCCTGCTGCCGGTAGGGGTGCTTCTTTGCTTTCAGAGAAAAAGCTCTAAAAAGTCACAGTACACTCTCTAGTAGTAGCAGTATCCATTATTGTTTATTATTTAGTTTAATAAATCCCATTTTCTAGTTCTGCCTTTTTTTCCTTGTTGTAAAATGATTAAATCAGTGTTTAGAACTCAGTCTTCAGGCTTAAGGTTGATAATTTGATGGAAGGAAGGAAAGGGTGTCAAACTTTTATTGTTTCTATTTTTAATTTGCTTGTAGTTTGTTTTATAATTAGAATCGATATAACAAAACTGACTATGATTGATTAGTCGGGACCCACCACCACCACCCCTCATCCACAGGGGAGCTCAGGTCTCTTTTGGAAAAGCTAAATCCCACCTGGTTCCCCTGTAATTTGAATGCTGCTCTTGGACTATATTTCATTAAATTGTGATATTCTAAGAAAGACAAGCAGTCTGTAGTTACGTCTAAGAGAGACTGATGTTGGCCCCTCTGAAGGACATCATAGACCCCCTGCAGTTTGCCTACTGTAACTGCCTTACATCCTGCAACACCTTGACTCCCCAGGGACCTATGCACGGGCTCTCTTTGTGGACTTCAGCTCAGCATTCAACACCATCATCCTGGACTTCCTCCACTCCAAACTGGCCCAGCTCACTGTGGCTGCCCCCACCTGTCAGTGGATCACTAGCTTTCTGACAGACAGGAAGCAGCAGATGAGGCTGGGGAAAACCACATCCAGCACCCAGACAATCAACACAGGTGCCCCCCAGCGATGTGTGCTCTCCCCTCTGCTGTTTTCACTCTACACCAATGCAGTTGCACCAACCTGGAACTGAACATACTCAAAACAGTGGCGATCATGAGGAATCCCCACACCTTACACCCCCGACCCCACTCAGCACCACTGTGTCAGCTGCGGACTCCTTCAAGTTCATGGGCTCCACTGTCTCCCAGGACCTGAAGTGGTTGTCCAACATCCGGACCATCATCAAGAAGGCACAGCAGAGGATGTACTTCCTGCACCAGCTCAGGAAGTTCAATTTATCCCAGGAGCTGCTGATACAGTTCTACAAAGGAATCATCAAGTCTGCTCTCTGCACCTCAATCACTGTCTGGTTTGGCTCAGCAACCAAACAGGACAGGAACAGACTCCAGTGGACAGTCAGGACTGCAGAAAGGATCATCAGTGCCAGCCTGCCCTCCATGGAAGACCTGTACACCGCACAGGTCAAAAGGAGGGCAGAGAAGATTTCTGCAGACCCCTCACACCCTGGACACAAACTGTTTGAACTCCTCCCCTCTGGACAGTGTTACAGTTCACTGTGTGCCAAGACAACCAGGCACAAGGACAGTTTCTTCCTTCCGGCCCTCACAAAAATTTCAAGAATAAAAATTAGCCTTCCTTTATTCTTGGCACATTAAGTATATAATTAATAACCTGTCAAATGTGATACAAAGGTTTCTGTTTCCCTTCATTTATAAAGAAACAAACAAAAAACAAAACATTATTCTTTTCTTTGTAAGGAATGATCATCAAAGACAATTAAAAACCAAAACAATTTAAATAAATAATGGAAAAAAATCTGACTGGACAGACGGTCCCCTGAGGGAGGGTTGTTGGGATTTAGGGTCTTAGGGTGTTGTATCTGGTGCATTTCTGTGGCTAGGAAACTACATCGACCACAATGCATTCTTTCAGATTCATGCAGTGTTGAAGACGAACCTTTGCCATGTTACAAATTCTTCCTTCTTGTACAAATATTATGACAGTGTTGTTTTTGTAACTTGTTGTGCTACCCATGGATCGCAAATAAAAATCAGCTAATGCAGCTCTAAGCTAGCAGTGAGCAGCTTTATATTGTGCTTTAATATATGACATAATACAACAGTGTGCTCTATTTGTTTGAAACTGAATGCAGAAATGCACGTTTGCTTGTCGCCGCCTCTCTGGTTGTCGCTCCCTGTTTCTCTACAGACGCACTCAACATGAGCGCACAGCTGATGGTCAACTCTTTTCAACTTGTGAGAAGGTGATTGACTTCCGGGTTGCAAGCGAGAGCAGACGTATCTCTGTCTGTTCTACAATTTTTCACTTCTTTTTTTTCATATTATCAAGGCTTTGAGCAAAACTCTGCAACTACTAATATGCCTCCAAAAGGGAAAAGAGCTAATAAATCCGAGCTGAATGATGGCGTTGAGGCAGAGGAAGATTCTTTTTCAGCGGCGCAAGTTGCTGAGATGATGGAGCGGCAGCGGAGTATGCACACTGCGCTTATGTGCCAACTAAATGAGAGTTTCCAAGGCTTTGTGAAACTAATTATGGAGGCTCATAACAAGAGATTCGACGACTTGACCAAAGAAATGCAGGAGCTAAAAATAAGTTTGCAGTTTACCCAGCGAGAGGTGGACGCGATTAAAGCGGACGTGAGGATGCAGGAAATGACTGCCAGAGACACTTTTCGGGACATTGATAAAACCCGAGAGAGTCTAATAACTCTCACGTATAAAATTGAGGAGTTGGAAACACAGTCCAAGCATAAAAACCTGATCTTCGAGGGAATTATGGAGTCAGCTGGAGAGAGCGTGACGGAAGCGGAGGGTAAGGTGGAGGAGATATTAAAGGACAAACTGCAGATTCATCAGGATATAGAAATGGATCGGGTCTACAGAGTGGGGAAATTGACCGAACGGGGTCC
>NW_018128031.1:154010-160723 GCF_001952655.1 Monopterus albus | reverse complement strand
GGGTACGACTTGGTATGCACAAACAGAGAGAATAAGATGGGAGGTGGTGTGGCCTTGTACATAGATAATAACTTCTGTTATGAAAAAGTCGAGAGCATGTCAAGGACTGTTGATAACTTGCTGGAGTGTGTGACTGTAGAAATTTCTGTGGAAAGAAAGAAAAAGGTTGTAGTAAGCTGTATTTATAGAGCACCTGGAGCCAGCATAGAAAAATTTAATGACTGGATAGAGGAAAACTATTTGACAATAAGTCATAAATTAATGTTCATATGTGGTGACTTCAACATTGACTTGTTAAACCCTAACAAGCACACAGGAATGGAGGAGTTTATTAACACACCTGTGCTTATTGTCTGGGTGCTGGATGTGGTTTTCTCCAGCCTCACCTGCTGCTTCCTGTCTGTCAGAAAGCTTGTAATCCACTGACAGGTGGGGGCAGGCACAGTGAACTGGGTCAGTTCTTCTCTGATAAAAGTAATCCGGGATGAGTTGCACAAAACCAAAAAAGCAAAGTAAAACAACAAATGAGAGCGCGAGTAACAATGACCGCCATCTCTGTCGGCGTCGGAAGTAACCTGAAGTGATTCTGAAGGACCCTCAGAAGGGAGCAGTACCATCCAACTATTGCCTGTAAGATTTGAATCTTATAGACTCTAGTTACTTTATAAGCTTTAGTTACTTCTCATATCTTTAGTTACATTTCATAACTTTATTTTCCTTGTTTATACATATTACACAACTTGAGATGACCACTTGGCCAGTTTAACACACTTATTAGCATCATACACACAGGGGGCCTGCAACGTAGGCCACCCTTTGATCAGTGCACCTCGAGATCAAGATCTGGTGCCAGAGACATGCACACACCCACACACACACACCTAAATTTACCATATTTCAACATGGAAGTGCGAGCTCCGGCTCACACCAAATGACCAATAGGTTCACAAACTATTGAAGGTTGCACCCCTGTCCAGGGCGGAGCAGCCCAAGAAGATAAAATGTATTGTAAGAACTTAATTCGGGGTTCAGAGGATGGAACTCCTGCGGGAGCTCTTGTCCCTCTGATCCCAGCGCTGTAAGGCCTACCTGTGCTCTGACTTTCAGTAAACTTTCTGTTGATTTTAAACAGTCCTCTCCTGTCTTCACTTCTCATGATTCCAACAAATGAATTGGGTTCATTTCTAACACGCCTAATAACCTGCCTCTGCACAACATGGAAACTCCTGTCAGGCATCACAGCAGCTAAAATGGGCAGGCACATGGCTCAATACATGAGCAGCACCCAGAAAGGAATTGGTAGTATCAAAAGAGGAGCAAAGCACCAGCTACTGGTTGATAAAGTAGTCACTCAAGACCAGGCAAGACCAACCTGTGCACTGCCTGGATTGACTACAAGAAAGCCTATGACTCAATGTCTCACACATTGATCCTGGAATGCTTGGAACTGTACAATATCAACAGGACTCTAAGAGCCTTCATCAAGAACTCAATGGGAATGTGGAAAACAACCCTAGAGACTAACTTCAAGCCAATTGCACAAGTCAACATGAAGTGCAGTATCTACCAAGGAGACTACAATATATATATATATGATTGATATATGATTATATATGATAACTACATGATTTTTCTGAGATTAACAGCGATTAACTGCATTGATATGAGCAGTATTCAATAATGAATTCCAAAGTAGTGTATTGTGCACTTTTATTTTAAAACTTTTATTTTAAAAGTACCACTATATGAACAAACGTGCAATAACATTTGGTTTAAACAAATAAGGTGCTTTTTAACAAAAGCATTCCCTTTACACAGTAGCAGCAAATCTCAAACAATGTAATCAAATCAAATATAAAACCAAAGCTATTTGCCACTGCCAGGGCATTAATGTTTTATTTTGTTTGTTATAGAAAAACAAGTTATCCTCAGAGTCCAGAGCCAATGTCCCTGTTAGAGTGAGGTGAAATGGAAGAGCACAAAAAAGTACACAGCTGGGATTTACTATGTAGGGGACTTATTCCTACTCCTCTACACCAAGCCAGTTGTTCAGACACACAAGGTCATTTACATTTTCAGATGATAAAGAAACTCTCTTCTTCTGTACAATATGACCAGCAAGAGAAAACAACCTTTCACAGGGTACGGATGTTGCAGGTGTGGCCAAGTGTTTCTGTGCAATGGAGGCCAGCCTGCTGTGTGAGCCTGCATGTTTGGACCACCACTCTAATGGACAAACCTCTGTACTGATGGTGGGCTCCGCTCTGTATCATTGCATACTGTTCTCATCTGAATCTTCCTCCTGTTCAGAATCAGACTGATGAAGCAACCAATAAGGCTAACTTTTTCTTTGGTGGCTCTGATGTTGTTGCTTCCACAGGTTTCTCTGCAACAACCCTGTGTTCCTTGAATAAGTTGCTGACTGAGGGACACACCTCACCCCTCTGAGCTCTGGGTATACACTTGAGGTCCTTGAATCTTGGGTCCAATGCGGTAGCAATCTTCAGATATGCAATGTTGGCATGTTCCTTGCGTGTCTCCAGGTCTGTTCTGAATGTAGACTTGAATTTGACCACGTAGGCAGGGTCCTCATCCGAGGTCTCCATCACCTGCGAGAGATGGCAAAAAGCAGGCAGAACCACAGAGCATGAAATGTATTTTTCTCCTCCCAGAAGTTCAGTCACATACCTGTAACAAAAAAAAAAAAAAAAATCAAACCACTGTACTTTTACTACTGTTGCCAGACTGCCTCTGTTGTAGACCAGGCTTTTTTTCAATTTTCATTTAAACTAAGTTGTGTTTATTGCAATGTTTATTTATTTCCTTTAACATTTATTAATGCAATTTATATCATTTTTTTGTTCAATTCAAAAACATGTATGCAATGTTAAGTTGTTAATGCACTTTATTTTATAAAAGTGATATTAAGCTAGGGTGGCAGAGCAGCAGGGTGGTTAGCACTGTCACCTCACAGCAAAGAGGTTCCAGGTTCTAGGTTCGAGTCTTTCTGTGTGGAGTTTGCGTGTTCTCCCTGTGCCTGTGTGGGCTCTCTCCAGGTACTCCGGCTTCCTCCGGCTGACTGGCAATGCTAAATTGCCCATAGGAGCGAGTGTGGTTGCTTGTCTACATGATAGACTGGTGGCTTGTCCAGATCTCTCACCTTGAATGTTTGTCAAAAAAAAACTTGTTACGTATCTGCCCGATGTCAGATGGGATTGGCTCTAGCCACTCCCTACAGTTTTCAGGGTAGAGGCAGAAATCTCAAACATACATATGCCCAAACCTAGACAGATAAAACCAAAACTATCTTCATGAAGAGGTACAACTAGAGGGAGGTGAGAAAAAGCCCTTAAAGATGAGGCTCCATCGTATCTTAAAGACCTCATAGAACCTTATCATCCCAACAGAGCACTTCGCTCTCAGAGTGCAGGTTTACTTGTGGTTCCTAGAGTCCGCAGAAGTAGAATGGGAGGCAGAGCCTTTAGCTATCAAGCTCCTCTCTCCTATGTAACCAACTCCCAGTCTCAGTTCGAGAGGAGGACACCATCTCTGCCTTTAAGAGTAGACTTAAGGCTTTCCTTTTTGATAAAGCTTATAGTTAGGGCTGGATCAGGTGACCCTGAGCCTTCCCTTAGTTATGCTGCTATAGGCCAGGCTGCTGGGGGGCCCCATGATGCTCTGAGTTTCTCTCCTCTCCTCTCCTCTCCTCTCTATGCTTCTATGTGCCACCATTACACATCACTAACTTTGTGTCTCCTCTCTCCTGTAGTGTGTCCTCTCTCTCTCCCTGTACCTTTCTGCAGGTAGTCCTGGCTCTGGAGCTCTATGTTTCTGATGAGCAGTCACCAGCCACATCAACCTGACCAGTGTTTGTTTGTTTGCTGTGTCTTGTTGCTTTTTTTCTTTTGCCTCTCCTCTACCCACTCAGCCCAACCAGTCGAGGCAGAAGGCCGCCCACCAAAAGCCAGGGTCTGTCGGAGGTTTCGTCCATTAAAGGGAGTTTTTCCTCCCCACTGTTACCAAGTGCTTGCTCAAGGGGGATTTGTTGGGTTTTTCCTATGTAAAAATAGTGATAACAGTAAGGTCTAGACCTTACTTTGTAAAGTGTCCTGTGATGACTTTTGTTGTGATTTAGCACTATACAGATAAAATATGATTTGATTAAAATATCAGCTTCTCTCATACAATTTGCCTGGCAAATACCAAATTTTCCCATCATACCCAACCATGTTTGAACCTGAGTTCATGTTTGTGTGTGCACTATTTGTATAGTCACACACATTTCTGCTGTTTCCCATGGAAAGGCTGCAACAGAAGATAAAATCTTGTCATAGTAATATAAATCACTGTTCAGCATTTTCGTGTCTGATAAGCCCGTAAACCTACTGTGGAATTCTTGGGTCGTATTTCACCTGTACCTAAAGAGTGGAACAACTACTGTAGCTTGGTTAATTCTTTGTTCTCAGCTGGTTGCACTTGTGTTCGGTTACCTCATGCTCTTCATCAACATTTATGTCATCTTTCTTCTTAACATCTGTATCGTCTGGGGAAGAGCTGTGCTCATCTGTGTACTTGCTTTCATAACATGATTTACTCCACTACAGGGAAAAACTCAAATTTTATGACAGGTCCATAAAAAAATCCCTTCAGAAGCTTTTGTGTGTAGTTTAGTAAAAACCTTGGGAAGATTTTCCCCTTCTAAACATCTGTGTGCACATACAGCCTTTTTTTCACATGTCTAACCCTCGCACTAGCACACTGGTTGTATGTGGGGTTGGCAGTGTGATATATCCACATACTACTGAACTGCACAAGGAAAGCAAGTGGAAACAGAAGTCTAACTTAGCTATGTGTAATGTATCATGTAATTGAATGATATTTTGGTTTATCTCAGTTTGCTCAATTATGATTTTTCTTTGTGTTGTTGGTTTCTGTTGAATACCTGTAGGTCTTACCAGAGGGCTGTGCACTCCACTGAATCCCTGTTAACTTAAAAACTGAAAACAAAAGTCTTGTGGCATCTCGATTAAGACTAGCAGCATTCAACAACTGGACTACAGGTTGCAGTTTTATATGTTCAGCTGGATTCAGCCCAGATGCTTTGCCACCTCTCGAAACTCCTGAATCACAACAGCCATTTCAAAGAGGAGAGCTACAATGGAAAGTCATCAATAAATACAGTGACTGTTGCTCAACTGAGTTTTACTCATAAATTGATTTTAATAGGTTCTTGTTCAGAAAGCTCAGAAATATGAGGACAATTACACTTCAGCAAGAGGTATTTTAACAAATGTGGTGTAAGAGAGTTTCTTTTTATCATCTTTTTTATTGCGGTCCTGGGCTATAACAGTCACTTAATGCTGACAAATGGAAGTCCAGGCCTGACTGACTGGTTGCTATACACTCATGACTCAAGTGATATGTTCATGTTGTCATTTTATCCAGTGGTAGTGGTCTTAACATGTCCTTTTATCATCCTTTATGCCCGATTGTAGAGGGATGTTTAGAATTAAAAAATTGAAAAGTTTCTTTTTGATGTCTGAGTGACAAAGATTCTGTCAATAATGCATTCCAAAACATATAATACCATATGAACTAATTCATCAATAAGGGGCTTAAATCACGTGTAGTACTTAGGCATACACTTTTACAGAGTATGTAATGGATTAGATCATTTGATTTATAATGTATTTAACATATTTAAATTTCAATGCATGTCACATAAGGAGAAAGCAAGGCATGGTTTAATCTTACCTTTATGATTCCTTGTGCAGACTTAACCTCATTTTTTTTTATCTCCATAATGTATGGCATGCAAATGTTTGCATGACATCACCAATAATGTCTGCATGCAACCAAAAACATCTGACCACACATCCTGCCAAACATGTGAACACATTAATGGGCCTCAATTTATGAAGAGTATTCTGTTAATGTTTGCCCGTTGGTATAATGTGATATATGTGTATGTACATATAGCCAAAAAATTCTAAAAACATGTTTTCACTTTGTCATAATGGATTACTGAGTCCCAACTGATGGGACACTGAAGCCACTGTAACTCCTAACCTGTCACAGTGGGAAACTGGCAACAGGTCTCCCTGTGCTGTGTCCCTGTGAACCAAAGAGACACAACTTCATCCTTGATGAGGATGAAAAAAACATTCTGGGAAAACTGCATGCATTAAATATGGGAAATGATGTAATTGCCTGAGTTTGGCACCAATGTAATGTTCTTCACCTGGCAGCAACCCACAGCTGGCCTCAATCATGTACATGAATTAAAATAACCACACAGACACAACACACAGATACACCGACACACACAGCAACAATAACAGAGAAAAAATGGAGATGTGTGTGCTCAGCATATGTGGTCAACATGTTGCAGCTATCATAACTGACTTTACAGAGGTTGTAGCCAATGTGTGTGTGTGTGTGTGCTCTGGCTCCCTCAGCCAGAGCATCAGTCCCTACTGCTTTAAGACCACAACCATCGTCCCCCATTCCAAGAAGAGCCCAGTCACCTGGCTGAACAGCTACAGGCCGGCGGCACTCACCCCAATCATTATGAAGTGTTTTGAGAGAGTGATGCTAGCCCACATCCAGAGCAATGTGCCAGACACCTTGGATCCCCTGCAGTATGCCTACTGGCCCAACAGGGCCACATCAGACACAATTGTGGCTGCACTTCCCCTCTACCCATTTTCTCA
>NW_018128031.1:150295-153644 GCF_001952655.1 Monopterus albus | reverse complement strand
GCTGGTGCGAGGACAATAATCTCAGCCTCAAGTGGAGATGGTGAGCAGTTTCAAATACCTGGGCATCCACATCAGTGAGGACCTCACTTGGACACGTAACAGCACACAGCTGGTTAAGAAGGCTGTACTTCCTGAGGAGGTTTGGCATGTCGCCTAGGATCCTCAGCAACTTCTACAGCTGCATCGTCAAGAGCATCTTGACCAGCTGCATCACTGGTATGGCAGAACAACTGCTATGGACTGCAAGCACCTGCAGAGTGGTAAAGACTGGGGAGAAGATCACCAGGACTCCACTGCCCTCTCTGCAAAGCATCTACTACCGCAGAGTCCACAGGAAAGCTGCTTCCATCCTCAAGGACCCCACCCACCCCCAGCATGGGCTGTTCACACCCCTACAGGCCGGAGATTCAGAAGTGTGAAATACGGGACTTCAAGACTAAAGGACTCTTTCTTTCCAGCTGCCATCAGATTCCTGAACATGTATAGGTGCACACCCACTGCTGACTATCGCACATACAGCTGTGATGTGGGTGTTTTCGTTACATTTTTCTATACTTGTTATTATATTTCTTTTCACTCGCTGCTTAAAGTGCCTTTAGACTTTGTGCTACTGTTTATCTACTTTATATTTGACTTGTGTGGTTTGGCATTCAGGGTGGACAGCAAAGTAAGAATTTCATTGTGCAGGGAAACACGTTTCCATACTGTGCATATGACAAAACACTTTGAATCTTGAATTACACTTCACTAACTGTGTGTCCTCTCTCTCCCTGTATCTTTCTGCAGGTTGCCCTGGTTCTGTAGTTCTATGTTTCTGATGAGCAGTCACCAGCCACATCAACCTGACCAGTGTTTGATTGTTTGCTGTGTCTTGTTGCTTTTCTTCTTCTCTCTCCTCTATCCACTCACCCAACCCGGTCTGCCCACCAAAAGCCAGGGTCTGTCGGAGGTTTCCTTCCATTAAAGGGAATTTTTGCTCCCTTTTGTTGCCAAGTGCTTGCTCAAGGGGGATTTGTTGGGTTTTTCCTTTATAATAACAATAATAATAGTAAGGTCTAGACTTTTTACTTTGTAAAACGTCCTGAGGTGACTTTTGTTGATTTGGCACTATACAAATAAATTTGAATTGAATTGAACACCCCACCAGAGCTGACATTGTCTAGTATTATGGGTCACAGTTGGATGATTTTTAAAGATGATTTTTTTTTTAACCATGAAGATAAAAATAAATTTGAAAACTTTGAAAACGC
This sequence comes from Monopterus albus, assembly GCF_001952655.1. NCBI lineage: Eukaryota > Metazoa > Chordata > Actinopteri > Synbranchiformes > Synbranchidae > Monopterus > Monopterus albus. The sequence continues at coordinate 152,394 of NW_018128031.1, read as the reverse complement.
CACAGGAAAGGTATTATTTATGCCAAGACAAGTTTGTCCTACCTCCTGTGTAAAGGCTATGAGGTGAAATGGCAAGTTGGAGGTCTGCATGAGAAACAGAGGGAGATAGAGCTAGAGAGTGAATGAGGAGAGAGCACAATTAAAACATTGTTTTGTGACTGTTTCAGTGTGGTTACATTTTACAGCAGGATCACACACAGCCACATCTGTGCACAACCTCATGGGAAAAACTTTGTATGAATATAGCCAAAATGCACACTTCTCTCTGTTCTGCTTTGTGCACCTGTTGTGTGTGTCACCCTGCCTTCAGACACACAGACCTGAAATTGGATCTGGGTATTAGCTACAGAAATTCCAGATTTCCATTGATAAATATGTCAAACTAAATCAGATACTGTAACAGCCCATTTGTTTCATTTTCAAATTGCAACATGGACATAGTACATGGATCACCGGACATCATGAGCATCACACCTCTAATGTTAGTAGTCACAACATCGCCGTGCCAAGTCCTGGCTACCTGTGTCCTGCCATACACCACAATCTGCTGCTGTCTCACAACTATACAAAACAGGTTGTAACTTGAAACACACATAAACTAGTATAAAAAAATGTTTATTATTCCACACCAGATAAGATAAGACTGCTACTGTATTTCTCTTCACTGATTTGTCTGTTGAAGAGTTCAATCATTCAGTGAACTTAAGCTGAATTACACTACTACATGTGTCAGGTTTGCCCAGCTGCACCTGCCTCTCTTCCTTTCCTCACTCTAGTCTGCTTCCTTACACTGATTACACTATCCGACACACCTGCCCCGCTCCCCGGATTATCGCCAGCTGCTACTCATTAGTTTCCTCCCTACTTATACACTGCTCACCGTTCACTCCCTTGCTAGTTCAATCTCTGTCTTCAGGCCTCTATGTTCGTTGTCTTCTTTGTGCTAAGTACGCCAGTTAGAGTTATCTTTGTTCATTCGTGTTACCTTTTTGTCCCGCTGTTCTTTTTCTCCTCCTCTACAGATCTCTCCTCTGGACTCTGGATCTTCGCAGTCCTACCAGCCTCTGACTTACAGGTCGATGCACAGTCTCCTTTAACTGTCTATCCATGCTCCTGTCTCCTCAGCCATCATCGCCTCTACCTCGACCAGTCCAGGAGTGATCCCAGCGTCCGCAGCCCAGTCCATTATCATCCACCATACCCTTGACTGTTTTTCTCCTGCTGCAGATCGACATCCGGTTATCACTACCCACATCACTTCTCTAATTATTGCACTGTATCGCACTGTAATAAATATCACTGCTTGCACTGAAGCCAGCTACCTGGGTCCGTCTTCTTTCCGCTCGCTCGTCTCTGTGTTCGAGCTATCCTAACAGATGTAACTAGCCAACATGGACCCTGCTGGCTCTGGTGCAAGTAGCGCATCTGCTCCTGCACATGTTACAGCTCAAATGGACAGAATGGCTCAGGCACTGCAGCAGCAACAACAGGACATCTCCTCTCTAACCCAGCAAGTAGCACAACTCACCTCACTGCTGCTGTCTCAACACAGTCACGCTGCCACCCCAGATCCACACTCAGCTCCCCGTTCTGCCAGTCCCCGCCGTGATCCGCCCATTCCTGAACCATGCTCATAGGCACCACCATCACCGAGTTTCTGGAAGAAATACAGGCCGTTTTTTCACCTCCTTCTCATCAGGGCCAAGCTGCCAGGGAGCTTATGACTATTCGCCAGGGGGCTCGTCGTGTCTTGGACTACTCCTTAGACTTCCGGGTCCCTGCGACGGAGGCCGGCTGGGAGGACTGCGTGTAATGCGCGGCCTTCTGGCATGGCCTCCTGGCACGGCCTCAATGAGAACATCAATGAGATGAGCCCCCTACTCTCCGCTCCCTGGTAGACTTGGCCATCTACATAGACGGGCAGCAGTCGGCCCCCCGGACCCGCGTCACGGCAACCCTACCTGTCGAAGCCCGGGTTCCTCTCCACATAGGGGACTCCCACACCTGCACCTCCCGAAGAGCGGATGAACCCATGGACTTGGGATGTGCCTGTCTAGACCCTGAGGAATGGGCCCGCCGCATCCGCACCAGGTCGTGCC
>NW_018128031.1:149154-150066 GCF_001952655.1 Monopterus albus | reverse complement strand
GAACCGCTTCCCCATGCGATCAAGACTCGGGCTATTGACGGCCAGCTGCTGACCCACATCACCCATCGGACTCCACCTCTCTGCCTCACCATCGCCGGCAACCAGCAGGAAGACATCCAGTTCAACGTCTTCTCCGTTCTTGACACACCACTGGTGTTGGGTCACTCCTGGCTGGTCCAACACAACCCCAACGTGGACTGGACAACCGGCACCATCACCCAGTGCAGCCCAGACTGTGCATTGACCTGTCTCCTCGCTGGACAACCTACCACCTCTTCACCTGCTACACCACCAGAGCCATTGGACTTGTCCTCTATTCCTCCGGACTACCATGACTTGCAACAGGTGTTCAAAAAACACCTGGCCACTGACTCTCTCCCCCCTCATAGACCTTATGACTGTGCCATCGACCTGTGCCCGGGAGCCACCTTGCCCAACAGTCGCCTCTTCCACATCTTCAAACCCGAACGACAGGCTCTGGAGGAGTACATTGAAGCTGCCCGACATGCAGGCATGATCCCTCACCCCTGGGTGCAGGGATCTTTTTTGTGGGGAAGAAGGACGGTGGCCTCCGTCCCTGTATTGATTACCGTGGTCTCAATGCTATTAATGTAAAAAAAACAAATACCCATTACCTTTCCTCTCTTCTACTTTTGAGTCTCTCCAGGGCGTGGCAGTCTTCACCAAGCTGGACCTCAGGAGTGCCTACCATCTCGTACACATCTGGGAGGGTGATGAGCGGAAGACTGCCTTCAAGACCCCGCTTGGGCACTTTGAGTATCTGGTGATGCCTTTTGGCCTCACCAATGCTCCAGTGGTTTTCCGGGGGTTGATTGACATTCTCCATGATTTCCTTGGTCGTTTTGTTTTTATTTACCTCGATGGCATCCTCATTTACTCTTCTTCCCTCAC